>NC_069504.1:811565110-811865110 GCF_027579735.1 Bombina bombina
TTCTACAGACTTCCCCCTTAACGCTGGACTATTTATGTATTGACTTGCATTTTAGCCAATTATTGCTGTTTCCTGCACAACTCCACGGGAGTAAGCACAATGTTACCCTTTTTTTTTTAAACAACCATTTTGGTGTAGACTGTCCCTTTAAATTTAAAGTGGCAGGCTATACCAAAATTGATATTGTTTAAAAAGATAGGTAACATCTTTACACAACCAACATTGTTATATTAATATACTTTGTAACATTTAAACTTCTAAATTTCTGCCTGTTTCTAAGCCACTACAGGCAGTCTCTTATCACAACAAGAGACTGCTAATTCATGTGGGCCATATAGATAACTGTGCTCATTCCCCACTATAGAATTCCAACCAAGAGGTATACAATTTTTTTTAATTATAAATATGATACTTATAGCAAGACAATTAATTTTCAACTTGCGGATCACAAAAAAAGTTCCATCAATAACTAGACTAAAAAATAGTCTTAGAAAACAAATCATGATTAAACAATGTGATATGATTTATGTTTCTTTTCTATGATAAGATATTATGCAATGTCTATTTCTTTTTTTTCTATTCAATAAAGATTTAAAAAAAAAAAAGATAACATTGTGCTCTCTCCTGTGGAGTTGAGGCTGACTACACTAAATTGGCTAAAATCCAAGTTAATAGATAGTCATGTGATAAGGGGGGATGTCAGAAGAGGCGTAGATACAAGGTAATCAAAAGGTAAAAAGTATAATAATATAACCTTGTTGGCTGTGCAAAACTAGGGAATGGGTAATAAAGGGATTATCTATCTTTTTAAACAATAACAATTTTTGAGTTTAAGATTCACAACAACCCCCATAACATTGTTGACAGCATAGACCCAATGTAACATATCTACACACACACACACATATACACATACATATATATAACAGGGGCAGTAGACACCTTGGTGGTGTTATATAAAAAGTTTAGTTACACATTATGAAACAACTTTGCAATAAACTTTAATGTTACCCATTTTCATGTAATTTTGCTCTGACAATTGAGTTATTTCTAATTCTCAGAACTTGAAATTGCACCCTGCTACATTCCTTTCCCTTATTGGCTTTAAAGGGACACTAAACCCAATTTTTTTCATTCATGATTCAGATAGACCAGTGATTTTTAACCTTTTTTTTGCCGTGGCACACTTTTTTACATTAAAAAATCCTGTGGCACACCACCATCCCAAAATTGTAAAAAAATCACACATTGTAGCCTAATACAGTATATATATATATATATATATATATATATATATATATATATATATATATATATATATATATATATATATATATATATATATATATATATATATATATATATATATATTATATATACACACATACACACAAACTGTATGTATTGTGCTGTTATGCCATGCCTCCTACAAACTACCCCTGCACTGGGAGTAAAAAACAAGCAAAGTTTAAAAAATATGTCACACTGTTGTCAGTCTGCCGTGGCACACCTGAGGATCTCTCACGGCACACTAGTGTGCCACGGCACACTGGTTGAAAAACACTGAGATAGACCATGCAATTTTAAGCAACTTTTTAAATTACTCCTATTATCAATTTATCTTAGTTCTCTTGCCATCTTTATTTGAAAAAGCAGGAATGTAAGCAAATGAGGCAGCCCATTTTTGGTTCAGCATCTGGATAGCGCTTGCCGATTGGTGTCTACATTTTACCTACCAATCAGCAAATGCTACCCAGGTGCTGAAACAAAAATGGGCTGGCTCATGAGATTACATTCTTGCTTTTTAAATAAAGATACCAAGAGAACAAAGAAAATTTGATTATAGGAGTACATTAGAAAGTGGTTTAAAATGGCATGCTCTATCTGAAGCAATTAAGAAAACATTTGGGTTTAGTATCCCTTTAACAGATAACTACTACAAAACAATGCATTTTATACCAACATTATGACCTGTCTGTAGGCTAAAGCCCAGATTGGTTCCTACAAATAAGGCAAACGGTGAGTGGAGCTCGGCTATGGATAAACAACTGCAGTAAAAAAAAAAAAAGGCAGTTAAAAAAAAAAAATGTCTAAGAACTAGGTGTGTACGTTCTCTTGAATGTGAAGTCTTTCTGAAGGGATAGATTACCAGTAATACATAAAATGATCTAAAACTGTGTGAGACACTAATAAAACACGTTTTGATAGGAATTGAAGAGCCTTTGAACATAGAGACAGTATTTTGGCATTTCCTGCATTGAGACAACTTACATTTTTATTTTATATACAGTGTGTAAGTTTATGTAACCAAGTGTTATTTTTATCATAGTGATACATTTTTACATTCAAATCATTTTTGAGCGTAAAGTGTTTGATTTAACATTTTAAGAGACACTCAAATGCTATGCAGGTTTTTGGATGTGAAGAAGTATAAAACATCACAAAAAGGAAGGATTTAAAAAAGCCCCCACAAATATAGCACGATTACTCACCATACCAGCGAGTTTTTGATCATAGGGATCCTAGAACAATTACTCATTGACTTACAATGCATTATACAAGTAAGTTAAAAGGGACAGTCAACACCAGAATTCGTGGTGTTTTAAAAGAAAGATAATCCCTTTATTACCCATTCCCCAGTTTTGCATAACCAACAGTTATATTAATGTACTTTTTTACCTTTGCGATTACCTTGTATCTAAGCCTCTGCAAATTGCCCCCATATTTCAGTTCTTTTGACAGACTTGCATTTTAGCCAATCAGTGCTCACTCCAGGGTAACTTCTAATATCTCTATTTAAACACATTAACTAATGCCCTCTAGTGGTCAAAATGCATTCAAATTAGAGGCAATCTTCAAAGTCTATGAAATTAGCATATGAACCTTCTAGAATTAGCTTTCAACTAAGAATATGAAAAGAACAAAGCAAAATTGGTGATAAAAGTAAATTGGAAAGTTATTTTAAATTACATTACCTATATAAATCATGGAAGTTTTTTTTTGGACTTGACTGTCCATTTAAATGCCTTTATTTCTCACATGTAGGGTCCCAGAAACATATACAACGTTTCAAGCCTGCAATAGGCTCTTAGTCATTGGATACTGAGGTGAAGAGACCTGGCGGGTCTGTCACTCCGTGCCCCACTCAGAAAAAGAAAAGTGTGCTGTTTCCACAATTTTTGGATAACAATTGTCCCTTTAAAGGGACAGTCTAGTCAAAATTAAATTTTAATGATTCAGATAGGGCATGTAATTTTAAACAACTTTTTGCAATTTACTTTTATCATCAATTTTGCTTTGTTCCCTTGGTATTCTTAGTTGAAAGCTAAACCTAGGTAGGCTCATATGCTAATTTTTAAGCCCTTGAAGGCCGCCTCTAATCTCAGTGCAATTTGACAGTTTTTCACAGCTGGAAGGCATTAGTTCATGTGTGCTATAAAGATAACATTGTAACATTGTGTTCACACACTTGGAGTTACCTAGGAGTCAGCACTGATTGGCTAAAATGCAAGTCTTTCAAAAGAACTTTAAAGGGGGCAGTCTGCTGAAGCTTAGATACAAAGTAATCACAGATATAAAAATTATATTAATATAGCTGTGTTGGTTATGCAAAACTGGAAAATGGGTAATAAAGGGATTATCTATCTTTTTAAACAATAAAAATTCTGGAGTAGACTGTCCCTTTAATTTCACAGATTCACTCTACAACTGTTCCTTTACGCACACACATATATAGATTACAATGCACTACAAAAAAAGTCTACATATTGGAGAAAATGCATATATGTAATTATGTAAACAGGGATATATAAAACATTTAGTTTTTGCCAGTGTTTAAACATAAGGGCATATAGAACAATATGAACATTACTTTTTTTTGCTTTAAATGTACACCTATTATGTATAGGTAGTTATGTGTAGGGATGATCCACTATGCATTTAGATCAGGGGTGCCTTTTTTTCTATGAAGCACAAATCACTAATAACAGGATTGGCTACTGGTCCACATTACGCAATACTTATGGCCAAAGAGGAATTCTCCAAAAAAAAAAAAAATCAAGTTAATTTTTTTTTTTTTTTTACAATTTTTGTAATAAATGCCTTTAAAATTACTATTAATTTATATATTACTCACATTTTACACAAAAAGACAGATTCTAAAACAATAACACTCTCCCTCTCTAGGTTATATGTATTAGGTAAACACTTTAAAATGATTAAAGGGATATTAAAACACAAATGTTTTCTTTTATAATTCAGATAGAGCATGTCAATTTAAGCAACTTTCTAATTTACACCTATTACCAACTTTCCTTCATTCTCTTGGTATCTTTATTTGAAAAAGCAGGAACGAACATTTAGGAGCTGGCACATTTTTGGTTCAGCACCCTGGATAGTGTAGCTACATTTGGACACCAATCAGCAAGCGCTACCCAGGTGCTGAACCTAAAATGGGCAGGCTCCTAAGCTTTCATTCCTATTTATCAAATAAAGATAGCAAGAGAACGAAGAAATATAGGAGTAAATTAGAAAGTTGCTTAAAATTGCATGCTCTATCTGAATCATGAATGAAAATAAATTGGGTTTTTAACAAAAAAAAAAAAATTGAATATCCTAGACGGATTATCAAACAGGATATGGTCGATTATGCGTAGAAAAAGGGTGCTTCACTAAAGGGTTCTCATTATAGGATAAAAGCAACTAGGTTCATTTACATGAGGAGCCCCTGGGGTCACCTGAAAACTCACACACAAACTCATTGTCTCCTTGTTTCCTTTGTGCTGCCTAATTAATCACTATTTAAAAGCAGACATCACACACACAATACACATGCCATGTGTGTACTTCTAAACATAATCTTATGTAATGCAGTGGGTTTTTCTGCTGTGTAAATGTCTTACCTTAAATTTCTCCTCAGATATCCCCACATTCCGTTTGTAGGATGCAAACTCTTCAAATGTTCTTGTAGAGTATATTTTATTAATATAACTAATATGTTCCTGCAAATTGATAAGTTTACCTAGGTTTATCTAGAATCTAGAAAGGATTTGGTACAAACTACCAATCAGTACACACACAAAAATAAGAGATAGATAGATATATATATATATATATATATATATATATATATATATATATATATATATATATATACACACACATATATATATATATATATATATATATATATATACACACATACATATATACACATACATACATATATACACACACATGGACACACATAAATTTACACACACACATTTATTTATATATATATATATATATATATATATATATATATATATATATGATACATACACTTTTTATACATGTATAGCATATAAACAGGCTGTGCAAGTTTAATAAAGGTTTCAAAGTAAATTTTATTGATATATAAAACACATTTTACAAAACCAAGTACAAAATAGTTCACTGTAACAGAGGCATTACATTTTTTTATGAGCCAAAAATGCACATATTTTTTCATAAATTAGATGTTGCAGGTATAATTTAGTTCACATGATATAGTATAAGCAGTCTAATATTTATTTATGGCTGCTATATAATGTTTGTTACATTTTTGTGGCCAGAATGATGATTAAAATAATGCCATAGGCACGCTATGAGGGGTGGAGTACATGAAAATGAAAAACACATTCCCCTTACCACCCCATTCAGCTGATATATACGAAATCCGTATTGTCCCCAAAAGACAATGACCACAGTAAGCAAGTAGTAAGGCAGATGATGTGACACTTTAAAGTCTATTGTGCCGATTGCAGCCTGGAGGGTGTGGATTAGATAAAGAAACTTAATGATCAAATTGTCTGAGGCAGACACACAGGAAGAGCCTGTACCTCCCTCCGCAGGGTGACAATCAGGATGCAGCTGTGGAATGGCCTATGTCCCTGCCAATGCATGGTGATGCTGAGGAAGCAGGGGAACATGGGCTCTTCCTCCTATATCAGTGAAATGACAATGACAGATGGAATATAGCTAAGGGACACACAGTGTCTCCATCCAATCTCAAGCAGGCATTTCACACACAATCATTAAATAATTATATACTGCAATACATTTGCATTGCCTTTCCTGCAGAACAAAACCACTAACTAGTTATAAGAGCCATGAGGTAAACCCATTTAAATTATTTAATGTGTTCAGTATATTTATAAAATGTTAGTGGTTTAATACATTAGTAATTACTGTACTTTATCATGCACAGGGCTGGTTTACATTCCAGTTGCAAACTAAAAGAACAAATATGTCTACAGATTATAGAGGTTACTACCCATTCACAAAGATCAGAACTATAAGTCTTGGGAAATGGGTATTAAATTAGACATGATGCATTCAAAGCAAAAACATTAGCCTGAGAATAGTGTGTAGATGTATTTTGTTTAATTGTATCAGTTGTATAGTTAAGTTAAATATCATACAAGTGTAAAGGTGAAATGGATGCCCCATGTTTGAGCTAGGTTTTCAATTTCTCTCTCTTCTGCTGAGGACAAAAGTGTGCAAGCAAGGCCGTGTGGAATATACAATTATGAAAGTAATCATCTAACAGGGTTTCCACACTGTTTTATATCAGTCTATAATAGTCCTCAACAGGAGAGAAAAGTAGAAAATCTAGGTTCAAGCATGGTAACACCTTTTAATTCTACAGAAACTCAGTGATATTGAGAAAAACCAACAATGTTCAGAGTTAAATGGACATGAAAATTCATCTCATGATTCAGATAGAGAATATATTTTTAAAGGGATACTAAATCCCAATTTTTTTCTTTCATGATTCAGACAAAGCATGCAATTTTAAGCTACATTCTAATTTAATCCTATCATCATTTTGTCTTCATTTTCTTGCTATCTTTATTTAAAAAGCTGTAATGTAAAGCTTAGGAGCCAGCCCATTTTTGGTTCAGTACCTGGGTTGTGATTGCAATTGGATTGTCAAATGTAACCACCAATAAACAAGTGCTATCCAGTGTACTGAACCAAAAATGGGCCAGCACCTAAGCTTTACATTCCTGCTTTCAAATAAAGATAGCAAGAAAACAAAGAAAAATTAATAGGAGTAAACTAGAAAGTTGCATGCTCTATCTGAATCATGAAATAATTTTTTTTGTTTGTTTAGTATTCCTTTAAACATTCCAATTTACTTATATTATCTAATTTGCTTCAGAACTAGCAATGCACATGGGTGAGCCAATCACAAGATGCATCTATGTAAAGCCACCAATCAGCAGATAATGAGCCTATTTAGATATATTTTTAAAGGATATCAAGAGAATGAAGCAAATTAAATAATAGAAGTAAATTAGAAAGTTGTTTAAAATTGCATGCTCTTTCAAAGCATGAAAGATGTGGGTGCAATTAAATAAAATTAAAGTTTTGGAATGACCCAGCCAGAGCCCAGACCTGAATCCAATCAAAAATCTGTGGGGTGATCTGAAGAGGGCTGTGCACAGGAGATGCCCTCCCAGTCTTACAGATTTAGAGTGTTTTTGCAAAGAAGAGTGGGCAAATCTTGCCAAGTCAAGATGTGGCATGCTTAAAAACTCATACCCAAAAAGACTGAGTGCTGTAATAAAATCAAAAGGTGCTTCAATAAAGTATTAGTTTAGGGGTGTGCACACTTATGCAACCATATTTTAGTTTTTTTTATTTCTACTTCCCTCTACCTAAAAGATTTTAGTTTGTTTTACAATCGAGTTGTACAGTTTATAGGTCACATTAAAAGGTGGAAAAAGTTTTGAAATTATTTATCTTTGTCTCATTTTTTTTACATCACAGAAACCTGACATTTTAACAGGCGCGTGTGTAGACTTTTTATATTGTGTGTGTGTGTATATATATATATATATATATATATATATATATATATATATATATATATATATATATATATATATATATATATATATATATATAGAGAGAGAGAGAGAGAGAGAGAGAGAGAGAAAGAGGTGATTCTATTCAGCGCTTCGAGATTCGTGTGGATCTGTGTGTGTGTGTGTGTATATATAAAAATATAAATATGACATACATACATATATATATAAACAAAAAGATGAGAATACTGCGCTATCCTGATGTTATATAAGAAGACATAAATAAAATTAATAAAACAAAAATCATAAAATGCAGGCAAAAGTAATTGCGAGTAACACTAAATATATTAAGACAATTGATAAGTACATAGAATAATTAGATTCTGAAGATAGGCAGCTGAACGAAATAATTGCGTGAAGACTCCCACTATGCCTTCACTAGATGAACATGAAAAAAAGTCTTTTGTTCTGCGCCAGTCTTCTATGGAAGTATAATAATTATAATTGCAGGGAAGAAATCTCCCCTATATCTAAACACTTACTTTAAAGAACCTCAATCGATATGAGGTAAGTAATCACCCTTCAGAAAGAAATCCTCATAGGCATCTGCAGCTCCGTTCTTTATTTAATACCCCCACATTACAGGACACCTGACTTTGGGTGTCCTGTAATGTGGGGGTATTAAATAAAGACATACTTCACTATTTTGGGACCCTTGTTTTTGTCTCCTTTCACATATGATGAGCCATCAACTTCTCCAGTGAGGATTGTATACATTGCCTCAGCATACAGCACTTTGTGATTCAACTCCAGGCTGCTGCTTTAACGAATCCGTTGAACGGAGCTGCAGATGCCTATGAGGATTTCTTTCTGAAGGGTGATTACTTACCTCATATCGATTGAGGTTCTTTAAAGTAAGTGTTTAGATATAGGGGAGATTTCTTCCCTGCAATTATAATACTTCCATAGAAGACTGGCACAGAACAAAAGACTTTATTTATATATTTATATATATATATATATTTATATATTTATATATTTATATATATATATATATATATATATATATATATATATATATATATATATATATATATATATATATATATATATATATATATATACATATACACACACTTATAAAAACCGGGTCTTAGCTGTTTTTTTATAAAATATATCTCTCAGATAGTCCCACACTATTTTAAGATGGATAGTCTTTGGAGCTGTAGTTATTCACACAGTCCGCAGTACTGGTTCCTGAGTGTCAAAGAATAACAAGGCAGCTCGTCTGTGATAGAGCGAACCTCTCCGAAGGGAGGTCCCTCCCAAAAAAATCTGGAAAATTATGTAAGTAGACAAGCGCACAAAGGCACTCCTAGTGTAATATGTTTTTTACTAGATGGTAGTATCACCATCCCCAGCAGCTCAGCTCCCAGCTACAGAACAGCCTTGGTTTCTTCCACTGCCGTCATTATCAGGACTGTGTGAAAAACCTGGGCCAATACAAGGGAGACAGGAGGAATCCAGACCTAAAGAATTATCTTTTAACAAACAGTGCTGCAAAGAGAGTGAATGAGGTAGAACAATGTGAGTACGGATGAATCCCCTTTTCTACACATATATTCTAGTAAAAAACGTATTACACTAGGAGTGCCTTTGTGCGCTTGTCTACTTCACACACATCATTTCTTTCTTTTTTTACTACACAAACATACAGTAATGTTATCACTTATATTTGTTCTAAAAAAAACACAATGTGACTGTTGTACAATATTCTGGTACTACATAGGACTAGAAATTGTGCTGAAAAGACACAGATCTCTTATTTTACACAATTTATTTTCCATAATTTAGACAAAATATTTACAAGGGGGCATTTTTTTTGAGCTCCAGCGGAATCTCTTATAATCCGCCGATTCTGAGAGTCATCCTACAGCCAACTCCTCAATATAGAAGGCAATATAGACCCATATTGTTGTAACCTTCAAATCAAAAAGGGACATAAACGGAAGGACAGAACCTACAATTATATGTGGATACAAGGCACAAAAACTCTGTAGACATAGAGCACCTAAAACGGCCGCCATGGGAGAAATTAACTCAAGATATTTTCAATAAATGAGCACTGGCGAAGATTTGCGTTTACGCCTCATTCAAAAAGCCCCACACGAATGGATAATGATACGGTATACACATGCAAGTATACCCGGAGCATCGGTAACAACCATCCCGGAAAGCTCACATCGGCAGGAAAGCGCAAATACACAACTACTATCCCATCAGACAAACTGCAGCACTAAACGGTGTCTGCGAAGACGCCAAATAGCTCCCAAACAACAAGCTTACAGTACAAGCGATACCTGAAATAAGTGGCTTGTCAAGTGAGCACCAGCAGACGGAAAAAGATACTCTGCCAGTCACAGCCCAGTGGGGCTTTAGGGGGGACCCATGGGACGCCATGGCCGATTGCTATGCTCCAGACAAGTTTTTGGCTCAACTTGATAACCATGCTCCTTATAGGCACCCACCGGAGACATCTAACTTTAAATACAGGTCCAAGAGTGACAAAGTGCTGCATAATATGGCGAATGGGAAGATGTCAGATAGCTCCCAAGCAACAGGCTCCGGGGAGATTGACCCTACAATACCAGTTACACCTGCTATACATGACATACTGAGTGAGCCTCAGCGAATGGAAAAGTATTCTCTGCCAGCCGCGGACCGGCAGGGTTTCGGGGGGGACCCCTGGACTGCCAAAGTAGGACAATACGTACCAGACGAGCTTACAGCCCAACTTGATAGCCACGCTCCTTATAGCCATTCACCAGAGACATCTAGTTTTTTTATACAGGTACCCTCAATTGTTAGTTTATAAAAAAAAGATTGAATTATGTATGCACACCGAGACTCCCTTTACTTTGGAACTCTCCCATCAGAGATACGCTACAAGACCATCGGGTCTCCTTTATGACTTTTCCTCTCCTGCAAAGAAAGTTGAGGGGCTAATAAGACTGGCATCTTCACTGTCTTTTATGCAGGGCGGCTAAAAATAATAATTGTTTTATATAAAAGAGTATTATACATAGACACAGTTGTCTTTGCTTTTATCTTACATTAATTGTCTTGTTGGAGAATTTGTTATTGTCCCAGTCTTAAATTGTATTAGACGGTGGCCTTAAAAGTTACACACCTGGGATCATACAGCTCACACAGGCTTACCTATACCCACCTGCAGGTCAGGTAGTATTAGACACATCTTTATAACAATGTTTGGAGTCATACCTATGTGGTAATACTCAATTGAGTCCTGTTATGCCCTGTTTCTCGCACACTACCCTTTTAAATATATACTAACATACCTCAATTGGTACATCCCTTAACCCACACACAGTGTTGATGCCTCTCCCTGACTTTGCAGCTTGCGGCAGGAGTTGCAGTAGGGAAGATATGCTTAAAAATGAGACACTGCCCTATGAAAAGATGATACTACATACATATACTTGTTGGGCCTAGCATTAACAAACAGATTAAACTCCATAGTGGTAATAAATATAGTAGTGTGTGAAATATGAAACATCCCATCCCTTAGAGTAAAGGAACAAATGTATGTTAACTTAGTCGCTTGTTTCACTTTATGTACTTTAGCTAGCTTAGTATCCCATAACTCCACACATTAGGGAGGTAACGCTTGCCATTTTGTTCACCTAATCCCAATGAATAAATAAATACTATAGTAGATGTGTTCACTTCTTGAGTATACAGTAACATTTAGCACACTACAGGCGTGTCCGGTGGTAGTTTCAGCATCTTTACTCATTATCTTATTACAATATTAATTATTATAAAGATGCAATTTTTTTGTTTTCCATTATATACTTAAGTTTACCCCTAATTACATGTTGTTCTTACTTATCAGGTCCAAGAGTGGCCCACAATGTTAGATCCAGGGGAGAAAATATAAAGGACATTAATTTCAGTCGTACATTTCAGAACCACAATACTGCTGTAATATAAAGTCTGTACCTAAACTATATGCTTGTAAACTTTACTGTTCTAAATATAAAAAAAAACACACATTTACAAGGGGCTTCCTTTATCCCAACCAGTTACATCATAAACCTGCAGCAGTCTACTCATTGCTTTCAAGACACTTACTTCCCCATAGAAGAGAGGTCAGGGTAAATTATTTTGGCATAAAAAAAATAAAAAATAAAAATATGATGGCTAAGTATCGTATTTAAAAGCAACAGTGCACTTAACTCCACCCCCTCCCCTTTAAAAACAGACAAAGACACCATTTTTTCCTCTTTAATTTGTTTCCAATTATCCATTTACCTGCTGGAGCATATCATCTGGTTGAAAAATAGCTCCTTTACATTTTTTAAAAAAAAACATTTGAAATAGCTGATTTTGCATATTGTATCCCTACCTATAATGAAAGTTTCTATACTTAAAAGGGACGTGAAACCCAAATTTTCTCTTATGATTCAGAAAGAACACACATTTATAAACACGCTTCCAATTTACTTTTATCAATTTTGCTTCACTCTCTTGGTATCCTTTATTGAAGGAGCAGCAATGCACTACTGGGAGCTAGCTGAGCACACAGGTAAGCCAATGACAATAGACATGTGTAGCCACCAAATCAGCAGTTAGTTTCCCAACTCTTGAGCCTACCTAGGTACCCCCTTTTCAGAAAAGAAACTGAGGGAACTAAGCAAATTAGATAATAGTAAATTTAAAAGTCGTTTTAAAAATTGTATGCTCTGAATCATTAAATCAAAAATTTGGGTTTCATTTCCCTTAAAGTATGGTCTATAGAAATTCTATGTAAACATAGCTAGCAGAAGAAATTACACTACCAGTGGGAGTTAGGAGAAAGTAATACAATGACAATTTTCATTTGCTTCTAAGTATTGAGCTTTGATATACAGAAGTATGAAGAAGTGTGTGTGTGTATACAAACATACACACACGCTTCTTCATAAATCTGTATATCAAAGCTCAATACTTAGAAACAAAATGAATATACGGGACAGGGGGGGGGGGGGTGTAGCTAGCATCGTAGGTAGTTCGCCATGACCTGATCCCAGGGCAAAGGAGTACAAGAAGCGCAAGAAGCCTTGAATTATTTATTTGTCACAACAAGTAAAAATATTCAACATAACTTACATTCAAGTAAGTAAATTCGTGCACCAAGTATGCAACACAGCCGCAGTACAGGACCGGATCCTCAGGCAGATATGTCCAAAACAGATTTTGAAAAGGACCGCCGAACAGATTCGGCGTCTGACGTCACTATAGGTTCCGGCACCGGAGCGTCCCCCTGCAGGCCTAAGCCTCCTAGACCGCTATTGCTGATGTTGTAACCGGAGCACAGGAGCACTGTATCCCTACGCGTTTCGTCCGGATCCCGGCCGGACTTTTTCAAGGGTTGTTGGATAGTGAAATTAATGCAATGTTCAAACACTGCTATGGGCCATCTATTTATACCACAGGAGAGGAGCGCCCTAGCCTCATATTTAATCTTTCCAGTGCAGAGTAAGATACAGATCCCAGTTTGTACTATACAAACTGGGATCTGTATCTTACTCTGCACTGGAAAGATTAAATATGAGGCTAGGGCGCTCCTCTCCTGTGGTATAAATAGATGGCCCATAGCAGTGTTTGAACATTGCATTAATTTCACTATCCAACAACCCTTGAAAAAGTCCGGCCGGGATCCGGACGAAACGCGTAGGGATACAGTGCTCCTGTGCTCCGGTTACAACATCAGCAATAGCGGTCTAGGAGGCTTAGGCCTGCAGGGGGACGCTCCGGTGCCGGAACCTATAGTGACGTCAGACGCCGAATCTGTTCGGCGGTCCTTTTCAAAATCTGTTTTGGACATATCTGCCTGAGGATCCGGTCCTGTACTGCGGCTGTGTTGCATACTTGGTGCACGAATTTACTTACTTGAATGTAAGTTGTTATGTTGAATATTTTTACTTGTTGTGACAAATAAATAATTCAAGGCTTCTTGCGCTTCTTGTACTCCTTTGCCCTAGTTCTTCTCTCAACCCTGGTGATTTCAAGAAAGATCACCAAAAAGAAGCGGCATCAACTTGAATTAGCCTACAGACCCAATTCCTTGGAAGTTCCTTTACTCCTGTGAAAATTGAAATATATTTGTGACTTTAGGTTTGAACTCAGTGTGTCAATTGTGATTTGTTTTTTATTGTAAAGTTTGCTTATTTGCCTGGTTTGTTTTCTAAACTAGTTTAATTTGTATATGTTTTTATAGGTTTTTATATTTCAGTTCATTTTTTTTCAAGATTATTTAATTCAATTATTTAACTTTATTCATTGATAGAAGTAGTTTAGGTGATTTGATAGTCTTAAGGGTATTAGCACTGTAACAATAACTGTGTGTATGATCTGATCCCAGCCTTGAAATCATGTGATCATATTGATGATCGTGCAATTTAATTTTTCCAGCAAGTGTTTACATTGGAACCTCGTTCCAATGTTAAACACTTGATACCGGCATTAAAGGGACATGAAACCAAAATTATTTCTTTCACGATATAGAAAGAGCATGCAATTTTAACCAACTTTCCAATTTACTTCTATGATCTAATTTCCTTTATTCACTTGATATGCTTTGCCGAAAAGCATATTTAAATAGGCTCCGTAGCTGCTGATTAGTAGCTGCACATAGAGGACTCATGACTGGATCACCCATGTGCATTGCTATTTAACAAAGGATACCTAAAGAATGAAGCAAATTAAATAATAGAAGTAAATTTGAATGTTGTTTAAAATTGTATTCTCTATCTAAATCATGAAATAAATATTTGGAGTTTCATGTACCGTTAAGGGGACATGATTGCATGACTATTGCAAAACATTTTCTGTCAACCAACATAAGTAGCTTTGTGCACATATCTGATGAATTTCTAAACCAGTTATCAATATACACCATCTAAGATATGTGCAAAACTTTAAAAAAAAAAGTACGAGAAAATGTGTTACTAGGGAGTGTGTATCACATGTAATAAACAGATCTTGCAGTAGACAAAAACAGCTTCAAAAAGAGTAAATAGGTTTATTAATGAATATGAAGAATATTGTGCATGTACATAATATGGCGGTATACACACCTGCACAGTGGAACTGCCTTACAGAAGCTCTAAATATCCAGTGTTTTTTTTTTTTTAAAGAGCACATCAAGATAAGACTTCATTTTAACAGTTGTTCTTGTTTTTAGGTTGCAGTACTCCCAGAAGCAGCTCCCTTTTCTTTCTTGCCCTGCTGTGGCGCCTTTACTATAACTAGCTTTTTAGGCATGTTGGCACTGGCTCTCATGGCAACATCGTGTTCAATTTTGTTACGGATCTGCACTTCCAGATTCTGTAGGGAACAGATAGGGGATTGTGTTACAAGGTACACCACTGAAATGCTTCAGTTGGAAATGTGGAAGTCTAACTCCAGTGGGAAATAAAGCAATATATTAGTCAGCTAATAGCCAAAGGGTTAAAATATTTTGCTTCGAGTGATGTTAAACTCAGAATTATAAATGTCGGCAATGCAGCTCAATAATTAAAAATGCTGTATTATAATAAAAAGTATTGTATTCACAAAATTTTAATCCGTGTGGTTTCCTTTTTTTTAGAAGTTTGGCAGGCAGCCAATTGCAAATTTACCACCTGCACCATGTCTTTCTATATCTGCAGTAGAAAGATATAGTGTAGGTGGTACATTAGTGACTGGTTGTAAAACCTGCCCGTCAAGCTTCTGGGGGGGGGGGGGGGGGGGGGAAACATAATTTCTGTAAGAACTTACCTGATAAATTCATTTCTTTCATATTAGCAAGAGTCCATGAGCTAGTGACGTATGGGATATACATTCCTACCAGGAGGGGCAAAGTTTCCCAAACCTCAAAATGCTATAAATACACCCCTCACCACACCCACAAATCAGTTTAACGAATAGCCAAGAAGTGGGGTGATAAGACAAAAGTGCGAAAGCATAAAAAATAAGGAATTGGAATAATTGTGCTTTATACAAAAAAATAACCACCACAAAAAAAAGGGTGGGCCTCATGGACTCTTGCTAATATGAAAGAATGAATTTATCAGGTAAGTTCTTACATAAATTAAGTCTTAATTTCATGTAATTAGGCAGAGTCCATGAGCTAGTGACGTATGGGATAATGACTACCCAAGATGTGGATCTTCCACGCAAGAGTCACTAGAGAGGGAGGGATAAAATAAATGACAGCCAATTCCGCTGAAAAAAAATCCACACCCAAAATAAAGTATAAATCTTATAATGAAAAAAACTGAAATTATAAAGCAGAAGAATCAAACAAACAGCTGCCTGAAGTACTTTTTCTACCAAAAACTGCTTCAGAAGAAGAAAAACACATCAAATTGTAGAATTTAGTAAAAGTATGCAAAGAAGACCAAGTGCTGCTGCTTTGCAAATCTGATCAACCGAAGCTTCATTCCTAAATGCCCAGGAAGTAGACACTGACCTAGTAGAATGAGCTGTAATCCTTTGAGGCGGAGTTTTACCCGACTCGACATAAGCATGATGAATTAAAGATTTCAACCAAGATGCCAAAGAAATGGCAAAGGCCTTCTGACCTTTCCTAGAACCGGAAAAGATAACAAATTGACTAGAAGTCTTACGGAAATTCTTAGTAGCTTCAACATAATATTTCAAAGCTCTAACTACATCCAAAGAATGCAATGATCTCTCCTTAGAATTCTTAGGACACAATGAAGGAACCACAATTTCTCTACTAATGTTGTTAGAATTCACAACCTTAGGTAAAAATTTAAAAGAAGTTCGCAACACCGCCTTATCCTGATGAAAAATCAGAAAAGGAGACTCACAAGAAAGAGCAGATAATTCAGAAACTCGTCTAGCAGAAGAGATGGCCAAAAGAAACAAAAAACTTTCCAAGAAAGTAATTTAATGTCCAATGAATGCATAGGTTCAAACAGAGGAGCTTGAAGAGCCCCCAGAACCAAATTCAAACTCCAAGGAGGAGAGATTGACTTAATAACAGGTTTTATACGAACCAAAGCTTGTACAAAACAATGAACATCAGGAAGATTAGCAATCTTTCTGTGAAAAAGAACAGAAACAGCAGAGATTTGTCCTTTCAAGGAACTTGCAGACAAACCTTTATCCAAACCATCCTGAAGAAACTGTAAAATTCTAGGAATTCTAAAAGAATGCCAGGAAAAATGATGAGAAGACACCAAGAAATGTAAGTCTTCCAAAACTCGATAATATATCTTCCTAGATACAGATTTACGAGCCTGTAACATAGTATTAATCACAGAGTCAGAGAAACCTCTTTGACTAAGAATCAAGCGTTCAATCTCCATACCTTTAAATTTAAGGATTTTGAGATCCTGATGGAAAAAAGGACCTTGTGACAGAAGGTCTGGTCTTAACGGAAGAGTCCACGGTTGGCAAAGAGGCCATCCCGGACAAGATCCGCATACCAAAACCTGTGAGGCCATGCTGGAGCCACCAGCAGAACAAACGAGCATTCCTTCAGAATCTTGGAGATTACTCTTGGAAGAAGAACTAGAGGCGGAAAGATATAGGCAGGATGATACTTCAAGGAAGTGACAATGCATCCACTGCTTCCGCCTGAGGATCCCTGGATCTGGACAGATACCTGGGAAGTTTCTTGTTTAGATGAGAAGCCATCAGATCTATTTCTGGAAGTCCCCACATTTGAACAATCTGAAGAAATACCGCTGGGTAAAGAGACCATTCGCCCGGATGCAACGTTTGGCGACTGAGATAATCCGCTTCCCAATTGTCTATACCTGGGATATGAACCGCAGAAATTAGACAGGAGCTGGATTCGCCCATACCAGTATTCGAGATATTTCTTTCATAGCCAGAGGACTGCGAGTCCCTCCTTGATGATTGATGTATGCCACAGTTGTGACATTGTCTGTCTGAAAACAAATGAACGATTCTCTTTAGAAAAGGCCATGAATGAAAAGCTCTGAAAATTGCACGGAGTTCCAAAATATTGATTGGTAATCTCACCTCCTGAGATTCCCAAACCCCTTGTGCTGTCAGAGACCCCCAAACAGCTCCCCAACCTGTCAGACTTGCATCTGTTGAAATTACAGTCCAGGTCGGAAGAACAAAAGAAGCCCCCTGAACTAAACGCTGGTGATCTGTCCACCACGTCAGAGAGTGTCGTACAATCGGTTTTAAAGATATTAATTGAGATATCTTTGTGCAATCCCTGCACCACTGGTTCAGCATACAGAGCTGAAGAGGTCGCATGTGAAAACGAGCAAAGGGGATCGCGTCCGATACAGCAGTCATAAGACCTAGAATTTCCATGCATAAGGCTACCGAAGGGAATGATTGTGACTGAAGGTTTCGGCAAGCTGAGATCAATTTTAGACGTCTCTTGTCTGTCAGAGACAGAGTCATGGACACTGAATCTATCTGGAAACCTAAAAAGGTTACCCTTGTCTGAGAAATCAATGAACTTTTTGGTAAATTGATCCTCCAAAACATGATCTTGAAGAAACAACACAAGTCGATTTGTATGAGATTCTGCTAAATGTGAAGACTGAGCAAGAACCAAGATATCGTCCAATAAGGAAATACAGGTGGCCCTCATTTTACAACGGTTCAATTTACACCGTTTCAGAATAACTACCTTTTTTTCCCAGTCATGTGACTGCTATTGAAAAGCAGTGCATTTATTAAAATAGCCAGTAGGTGGAGCTGTCCGCTTGTGTTGCATCAAAGCCAAGCAAGCTGAAATTAATCAATTTAAGACCAGACCTGAGCTATCGAGCAGATTTCAAAGGAACAAGATCTTCCTGTCTATAAATCAGTCCAGATTGGAATGCATAGAAAGAAACTGTTTGCAGAAAAATGCAAGTGAAGTCTGTGTTTGTGTGATTATTTTATTAGGTTTATAATGCTGTTAGCAAATGTTTTTGTCATTTAACTTAGTTTAAAGTGAAGGTAAAGTTAGCATCTTTATTACTTTTCAAATGTCAGTCGCCTAAAAAATAATGTTAGTTTAATTCATCAATTTCGTTAAAATTTGATATTTACTGTTTTATCCGATATTTATAACTCTATTCTCCTGGTTCTGTAATCTGCCCGTATATTATTATTTTTCTGCAGCCAGGGTCACGTTGTTCTAGTAGCCAATTATCTGTCTGGCCGTTAGGCGGCCGTCATTTGACGTCACCCGCATAACTATTGGATCTGCGCATGCGTTAGATACACTTCCTGTATCATATAAGCCGTGCTCGTTCAAGATTTGCGCATGCGCAAATCTCCTTCACTCAAGCAACACTGCCGAACAGCCTTTACAGTTCGCTTGCAAGATAGTAATGAATGAATAGATATTCATTCAATACTATGTTGCAACGGGATTAACGCATGCGGCTTCAGAATGTAATAGTTTTTAGTCGCGCAGGCGCAAATTGAGTTGAGCCGTAGTGTGCGCATGCGCAAGATTGAATTAAATCGAGAACGCGCATTTACCATACGTATAGAGCGGCGTGTCAACGCTCTATACGTAATACACAAGAAAGCAGAGGAAATAACTTGAAGGCGGAGCTTTAATCGGCAGGAGACACGTACAGATAAACATAGTAACATAGTAACATAGTAACATAGTAGATAAGGTAGAAAAAGACTGAAGTCCATCGAGTTCAACCTATACAAATCTAAACTACTTACAAAAAGCTCCAGTTATGCTTAAATAACCCATTAAAATGTGACCCATTTAATACTAGCAATCATATCCATGAATTTTATTTATATACAGAAATTTATCCAGACTATTTTTAAATGTATCTATGGTATTGGCATTCACTACCTCCTTTGGTAATGAGTTCCACAATTTTATTGCTCTTACAGTGAAAAAACGTTTCCGTTGCAGGAGATTAAATCTCCTTTCCTCCAACCTTAAATTATGACCTCTTGTCAGAACCACTTTTCTTGGAATAAAAAGAGCTTCTGCCATCTCTGTATATGGGCCTTGAATTTATCTATATAAAAGTAATCATGTCACCTCTCAAGCGCCTTTTTTCTAAAGAGAACTAGACCCAGTTTGGCTAGCCTCTCCTCATAGGTTAATTTCTCCAATCCCCTTATTAGCTTTGTGGCCCTTCTCTGAACTTTTTCTAGTTCTGCAAATATCTTTTTTAGCAATCGGTCCCCAGAACTGCACTCCAAACTCAAGGTGAGGTCTTACCAGGGCTTTATATAATGACAGAATTATGCTTTCCTCCCTTGAATCAATGCCTCTTTTAATACATGCTAGTATCTTATTAGCCTTTGAAGCCGCTGCCCTGCATTGTGCACTCATCTTTAGCTTGTTATCTATTACTACTCCCAAATCCCTTTCCCTCCTGTGTTTGGCTAAGTCTTGTCCCATTTATAAAATACTTAGCCTGCTTATTTTTACTTCCCAAAATGTAGAACCTTACATTTTTCCGTATTAAATCTCATTTTCCATTCACTTGCCCATAGTTCTAATTTTAGCAAATCCCTTTGCAAAGAGAGTTCATCCTGCTCTGACTAATGACCTTACTTAACTTAGTATCATCTGCAAAAATAGAGATGTCGCTATTTAATCCTTGCTCCAAGTCATTTATTAAAAATATTAAAAAGAACAGGGCTAAGTACTGATCCCTGGGGGGACGCCCACTGATTACCTTTGTCCAATCTGAGTATGATCCATTTACTGCTACTCGTTGCTCCCCTATCTTTTATCCAGTTATTTATCCATGAGCTAACATTTTCAGCTATTCCAAGTCCCTTAATTTTGTGCATTAATCTTCATGTGGCACTGTATCAAATGCCTTTGCAAAATCTAAGTATATCACATCAACTGATTCCCCTCTTATCATATATTTTTACACTTGATTTTATATTGATATATATAGAAATATGACATAAAAACTTAGCGATCATGCTTTATTTTGAAGAATTAACTCACTACTCGCTTCATTCTCCGGAAACTTTACCTTCACTTCTAATTATATATTCTGTGTTGTGTGATTATTTTATTAGGGGTTTTATAATGCTGTTTAGCATTTAAAGTCTTCATTTCAAAGCTTTAAAAATAATGTATTAGGTGTTACTTATGACAATTTTGAGAGGGGCATGGAACCTAACTCCTCACTTCCCACTGACATACATTATAAACTGGGTTTCAATTTACAACGGTTTCGATTTACAACCCATTCCTTCTGGAACCCTAACCCCAGCGTAAACTGAGGGCTACCTGTACCACAATACCCTGTTCTCTGATTACCAGACAGAAGGGCACCGAGAACCTTGTTAAAAATGCTTGGAGCTTTTGCCTAGGCCAAAACGGCAGGAGCCACAAACTGGTAATGCTTGTCTAGGAAGAGAATCTCAGAAACTGATAGTGATCTGGATGAATCGGAATATGCAGATATGCCATCCTGTAAATCTATTGTGGACATATAATGCCTTGCTGAACCAAAGGCAGGATAGTCACTTACAGTTACTCATTTTGAATGTTGGTATCCTTGCATAACGATTCAATATTTTTAGATCCAGAACTGGTCTGAAGGAATTCTCCTTCTTTGGTACAATGAAGAGATTTGAAATAAACCCCAGCCCCTGTTCCAGGACTCGGAACTGGCATAATTACTCCAGCCAACTCTAGAATCTGAAACACATTTCAGAAATGCCTCGAGCCCTTCACTGGATTTACTGGGACACGGGAAAGAAAAAATCTCTTTGCAGGAGGCCTTATCTTGAAGCCAATTCTGTACCCTTCTGAAACAATGTTCTGAATCCAAAGATTGTGAATTGAATTGATCCAAATTTCTTGAAAAAAACGTAATCTGCCCCCTACCAGCTGGGCTAGAATGAGGGCGCACCTTCATGTGGACTTGGGAGCTGGCTTTGGTTTTCTAAAAGGCTTGGATTTATTCCAGACTGGAGATGGTTTCCAAACTGATACCGCTCCTGTGGATGAAGGATCAGGCCTTTTGTTCCTTATTGTGACGAAAGGAACGAAAACGATATATTAGACCTAAATTTACCTTTAGATTTTTTTATCCTGTGGTAAAAAAGTTCCTTTCCTCCAGTAACAGTTGAGATAATAGAATCCAACTGAGAACCAAATAATTTATTACCCTGGAAAGAAAGGGAAAGCAAAGTTGACTTGGAAGACATATCAGCATTCCAAGTTTTAAGCCCATAAAGCTCTTTCTAGCTAAAATAGCTAGAGACATATACCTGACATCAACTCTAATGATATCAAAGATGGCATCACAAATAAAGTTATTAGCATGTTGAAGAAGATTAACAATGCTATGAGAATTATGATCTGAATACTTGTTGCGCTAAAGCTTCTAACCAAAAGGTTGAAGCTGCAGCAACATCCGCTAAAGATATAGCAGGTCTAAGAAGATTACCTGAACATAAGTAAGCTTTTCTTAGAAAGGATTCAATTTTCCTATCTAAAGGATCCTTAAAGGAAGTACTATCTGCTGTAGGAATAGTAGTACGCTTAGCAAGGTAGAGACAGCCCCATCAACCTTAGGGATTTTGTCCCAAAACTCTAATCTGTCAGATGGCACAGGATATAATTGCTTAAAAACGTTTAGAAGGAGTAAATGAAATTACCCCAAATTATTCCATTCCCTGGAGATTACTTCTGAAATAGCATCAGGGACAGGAGAAACTTCTGGAATAACTACAGGAGATTTAAAAACCTTATTTAAACGTTTAGATTTAGTATCAAGAGGACCAGAATCCTCTATTTCTAATGCAATTAAGACTTCTTTAAGTAAAGAACGAATAAATTCCATTTTGAATAAATATGAAGATTTACTCAGCATCAACCTCTGAGGACAGAATCCTCTGAACCAGAGGAACCATTATCAGAATGATGATGTTCATTTAAAAATTCATCTCTGAAAAATGAGAAGTTTTAAAGACCTTTTACGTTTACTAGAAGCGAGGAATAACAGACATAGCCTTCTTAATGGATTTAGAAACAAAATCTCTTATGTTAACAAGGAACACTGAGTATTAGATGTTGACGGAACAGCAACAGGTAATGTAACATTACTAAAGGAAATATTATCTGCATTAACAAGTTTGTCATGACATTCATTACAAACAACAGCTGGAGGAACAGATACCACAAGTTTACAGCAGATACACTTAACTTTGGTAGATCCAGCACCAGGCAGCGATTTTCCAGTAGTATCTTCTGACTCAGTGTCAATCTGGGACATCTTGCAATATGTAATAGAAAAAACAACATATAAAGCAAAATTTATCAAATTCCTTAAATGACAGTTTCAGGAATGGGAAAAAATGCCAGTTAACAAGCTTCTAGCAACCAGAAGCAATAAATAATGAGACTTAAATAACGTGGACACAATAGTGACGCCCATATTTTTTAGCGCCAAAAAAGACGCCCACATTATTTGGCGCCTAAATGCTTTTAGCGCCAAAAATGATGCCACATCCGGAACGGCGGACACTTTTGGCGCAAAAAAAACCCGTCAAAAAATGACGCAACTTCCGGCGACACGTATGACGCCGGAAACAGAAAAAAAGTTTTTGCGTAAAAAAAGTCGCCGCTCAAGAATGACGCAATAAAATGAAGCATTTTCAGCCCCCGCGAGCCTAACAGCCTACAGGGAAAAAAGTCAAAATTTAAGATAAGAAAAAAATGTATATATTCATATGCATTATCCCAAAATATGAAACTGACTGTCTGAAATAAGGATCGTTGAACATCCTGAATCAAGGCAAATAAATGTTTGAATACCATATATTTAGAACTTTATATAAAGTGCCCAACCATAGCTTAGAGTGTCACAGAAATAAGACTTACTTACCCAGGGACACTCATCTACATGTAGTAGAAAGCCAAACCAGTACTGAAACGAGAATCAGTAGAGGTAATGGTATATACAAGAGTATATCGTCGATCTGAAAAGGGAGGTAAGAGACGAATCTCTACGACCGATAACAGAGAAACCTAGGAAAATAGACCCCGTAGAAGGAGATCCTTGAATTCAAAATAGGCAATACTCTCCTCACATTCCCTCTGACATTCACTGCACGCTGAGAGGAAAACCGGGCTCCAACCTGCTGCGGAGCGCTATCAACGTAGAATTTAGCACAAACTTACTTCACCACCTCCATAGGAGGCATAAGTTTGTAAAACTGATTTGAGGGGTGTATTTTATAGGCATTTTGAGGTTTGGGAAACTTTGCCCCTCCTGGTAGGAATGTATATCCCATACGTCACTAGCTCATGGACTCATTGCTAATTACATGAAAGAAAAAAAAAAATCATAGGAAGCCAGAGGGGCTGAAATACTGGGATAAATTTTTACAGACAAAATACAAACACACAACTATATTATTATATATATATATATATATATATATATATAGCTATATATATATATATATATTTATATATATATATATATATATATATATATATATATTATATCTATATATATATATATATATAATATATATATATACACATACACACAGGTAGCCCTCAGTTTACGCCGGAGTTAGGTTCCAGAAGGAATGGTTGTAAATCGAATCCGTTGTAAATTGGAAACCCAGTTTATATGTAAGTCAATGGGAAGTGAGGGAGATAGGACAATTTTGAGAGGGAACTGGAACCTAAGTATTGCTAATACATTATTTTTAAAGCTTTGAAATGAAGACTTTAAATGCCTAAACAGCATTATAAACCTATAAAATAATCACAACACAGAAATTTATAATTAAAACTAAGTTAAATGAACAAAAACATTTGCTAAACAGCATTATAAACCTAATAAAATAATCACACAACAGACTTCACTTGCATTTTCGGCAAACAGTTCTTTCTATGCATTCCAATCTGGACTGATTATAGACAGGAAGATCTTGTTCCTTTGAAATCTACTCGATAGCTCAGGTCTGGTTTTAAACTGATTAATTTCAGCTTGCTTGGCTTTGCTGCAACACAACGGATAGCTCCACCCTACTCGGCTATTTTTAATATATGCACTGCTTCTCAATGCTTTTCAATAAGCAGTCACATGACTGGAAAAAAAGGTTGTTATTCTGGAAACGGTTGTAAATTGAACCGTTGAAACGAGGGCCACCTGTATATATATTTGAAAATACAGCATTTAAAAGAATGTGCTAATACAGATAAGCACCATTGCTCACATAAAAGTAACTATTTTGTAAATATCAGAGTTTAACATAATTTTATTGACAACAATTTAAAGTGATAACTCAATAGTACAATTAGTTTACAGAGTGATATGATGTGGGGGAAAGGGGAATGAAATAAGTGAATGAACAAAAGGCGGAAAATAATAAGGTAAGAGAAAAACAAAATATGGTCATATTATACGGAGTGAAGATGATTACAAGAATATGAAATGTACAGGAGGTTATGTAATAATTAGCATGTATCGTGACCTTTCTGCAATGTCACCTTTATTAGACTAAGTGGGATCCATGAACTAATTGTAAGTATAACGGACATCAATCTACTCACCTTTTTCAGCTTCTGCTGATGAATCACCCGAGCCTTTTTGGGCGCAATCACCCCTGCCTGACGAGGGTTAAAAACCAATTAGGATATTAAATCATACACAATGTTTATAGCATAAAACACAGATATTGAATTTCAAATATATAAGCTAAAGTTACATTTCAGACAAAAGCCGATTGCCTTTGTAAATTTCCAAACATCAGCAGTTTATTTTTCTTTATGCAAAAAAAGACAAATGGTGAAATGTAAGCTAACTCATTAGAGGGACAGTCTACCACCAGAATTTTTATTGTTTCTAAAAAGATAGACAATCCCTTTATTACCCATTCCCCAGTTTTGCATAACCAACACAGTCATATTAATATACTTTTAACCTCTGTGATTATTTTGTATCTAAGGCCTCTGCCAAACTGCCCCTTTATTTCAGCTCTTTTGACAGACTTGCAGTTTAGCCAATCAGTGCCTGCTCCAGATAACTTCACGAACATGAGCACAGTGTTATCTATATGACACACATGAATTAAACACCCTCTAGTGGTGAAAACTGTTAAAATGCATTCTGAAAAGAGGTGGCCTCTCAATTAGCATATGAACCTCCTAGGTTAAGCTTTCAACTAAGAATATCAAGAGAACAAAGCAAAAGTGGTGATAAAAGTAAATTGGAAAAATTGTCTAAAAATTACATGCCCTATCTGAATCATGAAATGTTTATTTTGGACTAGACTGTCCCTTTAAGGACCAGGGGTTTGCCCCAGTTTCCATGCTTTAAGGACAAACAATTCTGGCATGTTTGCTCATTACTTTAAATTATCTGCTACTCTTGTTAAGTGCACCAATAAATATTATATACTGGGGGGTTTTATAACAGACCAATAGGGCTTTCAAGGGATACCCTATATGGGTAGTTAAAACAACAATAAATAGGAATACTGATTTTCGGAATACCCCATATGTTTCCAAGTAATTTATAGCAAATATAGGCCAAATAATACAAAGATGGAATTATTAGTTTAATGCTAAAATATTCTATGCTTGAACATGGAAGCTTAAACAAACTACAGGCAGTCCTCAGGTTACGCCAGGTTAAGTTCCAGAAGTAATGGTTGTAAATAGGAAACCATTGTAAATTGAAACCCAGTTTTATAACTGTAAGTCAATGGGACGTGAGGGAGTTAGGTTCCAGGCCCCTCTCAAAATTGTCATAAGTAACACCTAATACATTGTTTTTAAAAGCTTTGAAATTAAGACTTTAAATGCTAAACAGCATTATAACCCTAATGAAATAATCACACAACACAGATATATAATCAAACTAAAGTTTAGTGAACAAAAACATTTTTACTTGCATTTTTCTGCAAACAGTTCTCTGCTTTGTTAGCCTGTTAATATCGGGTCTGCAGCTATTCTATGCATTCCAGTCTGGACTGATTCATAGGCACCCTGACCTTCAAGCAGAGCTGGGGCAGGAAGATAAAGGGAAGTTGGCTGCTAGATCTTATTCCTTTGAAAGCTGATTGATAGCTCAGGTCTGGTTACACTGATTAATTTCAGCCTGCTTGGCTTGCATATCTTTACTGCAACACAAGCAGACAGCTCCACCTACTGGCCTGCCCTTATTTTAATCAATGAACTGCTCAGTGTTTTTCAATAGCAGTCACATTACTGAAAAAAGGGCGTTATTCTGAAACAGCGCAAATTGAACCGTCGAGTAAACCCGAGGGCCGCCTGTATTACAATTTTACACTTTTTACTGTACATGTTCACTGGGACAGAAAGGGAGGGGCCCAAGACTTAACAATTGGCTTGTCATTTTTGATACATAACGCAATGTGACTGATCACATGACCATGGGTCCTCTTTTTGTGCCTCAATGGACTGCCTCACCTCCTGAGGCTTCCAGTGACTGGCCACTAGGCCTGATATCAGCATACACTGGGGCATGCTAGTATCTAGGCTCCATTTTAAGACCAGTCATCAAAACGAAAAGCAGCAACAGACTGGCATACTTGCAATGTAGTCAAATTGTAATGGTCACTAACATTGCCACAGCTGAAATGTACATTTCAAAGCAACCTGACGCATTTCGCAAATGCGCTTCATCAAAGGCTGTCACAGTGATTTATACACTTGACAGTTACTGTATTGCTGCTGGCTAGCCTCACATGCAAGCTTTCAGCAGCAGCATGAGATACAAGCTCATCCCTGTGTGTATCTCATGAACATAGGCACCCCACTCGACAGACATGGAATTGCTAGTCTGGGGTGTCCTCAATTAAGATTTTTCTGCACTAGCCTCACTATGGTGGTCTGCAGAAATAGTGCAGACTTGCTGACACAGGGTACAGTGGAGCATTAAACAGCCCAGGAAATACATTGCACAGCACCCTCGTCCTTAAATTGCCAGTAAACATTTATGAAAAAGTTGAAGTATAAAGCGTTGATTCAACTGTTTAAATGCATATTGAATACAAATGATTAATTAAAAAAACTAAACAAAACACTTTATTTTTAATATATTCATAGCTAATGAAACTTGTCAATCAATTTCTGTAGCCAGCCCCCCTAGCTTCAGCATTCAGCTTACTAACCCGCTCATCCTACGAGAAAGGTGTGTCACGCCCCTTTTCCTTCAGTGCATTCATGCTATCTGATCCTAGACAGACTAGCTGCGTATGCGCTACAACTTAGCTCTGGACGTAAATTTAGTTTTGGCAGAGCAGAGCATCGGGTACAGTTGTTGTATTATAGGCAAATGTTTATACTGCATCAATCGGGCCATTTTTAAGAGCCATGGGGTGCATGTTTTATATAATATAAATGTAGACCATGCACAGCATGGCTCTTAAAAATGGCCGATTGAGGAGGTATAAACGCTTTCGCCTATAAAAGACAACTGTATTGATGCTCTGCCAAAACGGAATTTACTGCCTAGAGCTAGGAAGTAGCGCATTGCGCAGTTAAAATATGTGGCGGGGCTTCTCCAGTAAGCTTATGGCACGACTGATTTAGGACAGAAAGGTTGAGGTATAGGGCTGGAAGAAGTTGCTTTGAAGAGGGGGGGCAGTCAGAAAAGATATAATTAAAAATTCAAATAATATATGCCTTTTCCTTTTTACTAATTAAAGTTTGATCCATACTCTAATATATACGATGTTTGGATTGCAATTATTTTGTTTCTTATACGTGTAACTGCTGTAATAGACACTACTATAAAGAAGAATATGCACCGATGCTAATCTAAAAAATACAGGATAAAACCGTTTAAAAAAAACAAAAAAACACTAACTTAGAAGCTCCCAGTTAGCACAGTTGATGAGGTCGTCTGGGACACCCACTAAAAGGGGCTTGGTAAACAAAAAGAGCAGACACTTCCCCCCTCCCTGCATATGAAAAGACAGATAAACAGGAGTCCTAAAACGCATTGTACTACATCTGGCACTGTGGGGCTTGATTAGGAGGTCTGAAAATCAGCACAATGTTCTTAAATAAAAAAAAAAGCAAAACATATATTTTTTTAAATAAAAAAATACTACCAGATAGGCCATTTAAATAGATCATCTACAAAACATGTATGCAAAGAAAAATCTAGTGTACAATGTCCCTTTAAGGGCTAAACTGACCAGTGCCATACAGCAAACCCCCAACCCCTCACTGCAGGATGTCTTGGAGTTATGCTCGACTCAGATCTATCATTATCTCATTTACGTCCCACATCTACATCCATGGCCAGGCCTGACATTTCCATCTTAAAAAAAAAAAAAAGTCCCTGGGAGGCAGCCGAGAGGCTAAACGCTAATAAAGTATACGTATGGAAAATAAAAATGCAACTCATGCGTTTATTGAAGTAGTTAGCAAGTGCCCGCTTTATTCCCAGGGACCTGCAGTGCATTTTAAACATTAGAACAAGTTAATATTTTCCCTCAGATGTGAAGAGTGGTGGCTCACAGGAAACTGTAGTGATCAGAACAGGAAGTATCATGATCCACAGCACCGTCTGTAATGAAAAAGCCGGTGTTGTGTCGGTGCTAAATTCTGTTGGGCCACTCTCATGCTTTAAACCCCCTCCCAGTCTATGCCCGCCGCCTCCCTCCCCGGGGGCCATCCCCCCCCAGGAACGCTGCTGAGGGGACCTGTCACGTGTGCAAAATTAAGGTCTTCTAGTAATTTTAAAGAAAATCGTGATCGGTTTTTGTAAAAAAAAAAAAAAAAAAAAAAAAAGCAATCCCCACCCCCCATATCACCCAACCCTAACGTGAAGTTATTTAAGATGTCAGGCATTAATTGCCTGAAATGCAAGTCTGTCAAAAGATCTATACAAGGCAGGCAGTCAGCAGAAGCTTAGTTCAAAGGTAATTACACAGAGGTAACAAGTATATTTCTATAACAGTGTTGATTATGCAAAACTGGGGAATGGTAAAGGGATTATCTATCTTTTTAAACAATAACATTTTTGTGTTTACTATCCCTTTAAAACAGGTTTTTGTTTCTTTAAATAAATAAAAAATGTTTCAAATAAATGCTTTTTTGAGGGGGGGGGTGGGAAGGGAAAAAAAAAAAAAAAAAAAAAAGAATTCTATCTAAAGATAATACAGTATATACATTATAGGCCAAAGTTTATTCATCATGAAATAAGGACTGTTTTCTAAATATATAGCATGAGACTGTATATTCATGGCTGCAATGTGTAAATGTTTTGGTAAATTAATTCACAATGTCATGCTCTCCAAGAACACTGCATGGTCCACAAACAGAATCGTTCACTGATCCAATCAGCATCATTTTTTCGCACTGATCGAAGAGGGACCTTTAAAGGGATAGAAAGGTCAAAATGAAACTTGCAGGAATCAGGTAGAGCAAGTAATTTTAAGACAATTTTAAAATCACTTCTATTTTTCAAATGTGCCTTGTTCTCTTAGTAATCCTTTGTTGACAATGAATGTGCATATCCTACAGTAGTGGGGAGTTAGCTGGTGATTAGTGCCTGCATACATTTGTTTCTTGTGATTGGCTAATTATATGTGTTCAGCTAGCTGTCAGTAGTGCAATGCTGTTCCTTCAGCAAATTATAACAATAGAATGAAGCATATGTGATAAGAAAAACAAATTTGAAAGTTGTTTCATCAATGACGTTTTTGGGGTTTATTGTCCCTTTAACCCTTTGTTGGGGGTTAAACACAAAACATTAGTGTCGCTTGTGTTAGATTTACATGCATTGATTAGAGAACGGAATTGTAACACTATAAGGCCATTTAAAGGGACAGTTTAAAGTGTACAACCAATTTCCATATAACTGCATGTAATACACAACTTTAACCCCTTAATGACCACAGCACTTTTCCATTTTCTGTTAGCTTGGGACCAAGGCTATTCTTCTACATTTTTGTGGCGTTTGGTGTTTTAGCAGTAATTTTCCTCTTACTCATTTACTGTACCCACACATATTATATACCGTTTTTTTCGCGCCATAAATGGACTTTCTAAAGATACCATTATTTTCATCATATCTTAGAATTTACTATAAAAAAAATTATAAAAAATAAGAGGGGGAAAAAAACAAACACGTTTTCTTACTTTGACCCTCAAAATTCTGTTACACATCTACAACCACCAAAAAACACCCATGCTAAATAGTTTCTAAATGTTGTCCTGAGTTTAGAAATACCCAATGTTTACATGTTCTTTGCAAGTTATAGGGGCAATAAATACAAGTAGCACTTTGCTATTTCAAACCCACATTTAAAAAAAAAAAAAAAAAAAAAAAAAATTAGCGCTAGTAGTAGTTACATTGGAACACTAATATCTTTCAGGAATCCCTGAATATCTCTTGACATGTATATATTTTTTTTTAGAAGACATCCCAAAGTATTAATCTAGGCCCATTTTGGTATATTTCATGTCACCATTTCACTGCCAAATGAGATCAAATTAAAAAAAATTGTTCACTTTTTCAAAAACTTTAGGTTTCTCACTAAAAATTATTTACAAACAACTTGTGCAATTATGGCATAAATGGTTGTAAATGCTTCTCTGGGATCCCCTTATTTCAGAAATAGCAGACATATATGGCTTTGGCGTTGCTTTTGGTAATTAGATCGCTAAATGCCACTGCGCACCACTCGTGAATTATGCCCAGCAGTCATATATAAGTGCACTCACTGTTACAAATCAACAACTGCCGGGGTGCTGCGTAAAGTGTGTACATCCGTAGAATTTATCCTGTGTAGAGAATAAATCGCTGCACTCACTGGTCTTCATGAAAAATGTTTTTAATTTAATCTCATCAATTCAGCATAGTTGATATACAAGAACCCCAAACATTTCGGTACCAGTCCGGTACCGAAACGTTTGGGGTTCTTGTATATCAACTATGCTGAATTGATGAGATTAAATTAAAAACATTTTTCATGAAGACCGGTGAGTGCAGCGTTTTATTCTCTACACAGGATAAATGCTACGGATATATATATTTTTAGCATATTTACATATGATACTGTGTAGGTTCCCTCCTTAGCCCCCAACCAGCTCTCTAACTCTCCCCCTCTACCTTATTGGTAGCCATCTTGGGTACTGGCAGCTGTCTGCCAGTACCCAGTTTACAATAAAAAAATATATATATTTTTTTTTCTGTAGTGTAGCTTACCCTCCCCCCAAAACACCAACCCCTCACCCCCTCCCAGATCGCTTTGATCATTTTTATTTTTTACTCCCCTCTGTCCCAATTTTCCTTTACTATTTTTCTGTAGTGTAGCCGTTCCCACCCCGTGCATAACTGCGAGCACCCGGCAACCCCTGCCCACAATCCCGCCCCCCTCCACCCGCCTACCAACGATGCCGGCCATCGATGTCCGGTGCAGAGAGGGTCACAGAGTGACTCTCTCCGCATCGGATGGCCATGCAGGGTTATTGCAGGATGCCTCGATATTGAGGCATCACTGCAAAACCATAAAGCGGCTGGAAGCGATTAGGATCGCTTCCACCGCATTCCCAGACCGACGACGTGCAGGGTACGTCCTCGGTCATTAAGGGGTTAAAGAAGAATATGCACAGGCACTGATCTAAAAATCCAGTATAAAACCTTTTAAACTTACTTAGAAGCTCCAGTTAAGCACCATTGAGTTAAGCTGGGACACCCAGTAAAAATACTATTAAAAACAGGGGCACTTTCATTCATGAAACTTTACATTGCAGCATGTTTTTTTAAAAATACTTAACCTTTTCTGCAGCAAAGCCAGATCGGCGATCTCCTGCGCGCAGCTCCACTGTACTTACGTCAGCAATGTCGAAACCGGCTTCCTCCAATCATGGCGTGCACCCCAGAGCGTCAATCTCGTGAGGCCACACAGTGATTGGAGGAAGCCGGTTTCGTCATTGCTGTGCTTAGTACAGTATGAGAAGCAGGGGGGGGGTCGCCGATCCGGCTTTGCTGCAGAAAAGGGTAAGTATTTTTTAAAAAAACACGCTGCAATGTAAAGTTTCATGAATGAAAGTGCCCCTGTTTTTAACAGTATTTTTAAAACCGGGCAGTGATTCATTAAAGTTTACATTCACTTTAATTTTAAAAAGCTATCAAATAATGCAGTTCTTAATAGTGAATAGCAAAAATGTTACTATGTATATCAACAAACTACAAAAACTGCATTGATACTGTTCTGCAGTGTGTATATATATATATATATATATATATATATATAAAGCACATTTATAGCAAATTCAGGGGCATACACGTTCTTCTGCAGCATGTTTTTGTGCAGGGAGGTCAAGAAGTATCAGTTCTGAGTACAGAGACAATGAGGGTGGTAATATATAACCAATAGTGTATCTTTATTAAAGCAAGAAGCATTCCTGCCTACAGTGAAAGTAAAAACATGACTGTTCTTTAGTATTTGGCGTATATGGGAGGAAAGTCATTCATCTGTTCTGTAATACATGTAAACAAAGATGCCAGATGTGAGTCTGTTCTTCAATACGTGTGTAAAGAAAAGCAGAAATTGAGAATTCAAGTTTGTCTGATCTACATCACGTGTATAAAGAGATCAGGGTCAAGGATTTACAGTAAACTCTACACATAGAGAGGCCATGACGTCTCCAGTGTTATGCGACTCTTTAGGAAATCGTGAGGATATCAACAGTGTGTGTCTGTACAAGTACGTGAGTTTCTGTTCGGATACAGTGTATATAGAGGCGGGTGCATGCAGGCATTTTTATCAGTATACTTTACAGTAAACCTAGTACTTCAGCTTTTAAAAAGCAAACGCTTAGCTGAAAACAAGAAAACGTTTCCAAGCGAAAGTCTCAGCTGCTAGCACCAAAACGCCAACATCAACCTCCAAGCACGTTGTTCTATTACTAAACACCTTACCCAATACACACAAACCATAATCATTACACTCACTTCCTTTCCTTAATTGAGTTGGTTTTTTCGCCAATGGTTTCTTGGGTTTCGCTTTACGTTTAACCGCTCCTTGAGCCATAATAAACTTTCTCCAGAGTCCAAACCAATGCGCGCTAGAAAACAAACACACCAAGTTGATTACCTCAGCGGAAACAGTGCAATCTGTTTCCGGTGCATTTGACAGTATAAGGGAACCATCTTGTTCGTGGCATTAGTTGCTATCGCCATCTTTAATAAGGGAATTGACCTATACATTTTGTGAACATCATATTTCTAAAGAGGTCAGATTTCTTTCTTTTGTTATTTGTAAAGTCAAATCACTACAATGCGGTTTATATATATATATATATATATATATATATATATATATATATATATATATATATATATATATATATAATTATCACTTTGATAACAGTATTTTTAGATATTCATTGTCATTTTTAGTCAGTCAAATCACTACAATTTGGTATATATATATATATATATATATATATATATATATATATATATATATATATATATATATATATAAAATTGCTTTTAAAAATGTTAAAATAGTAATATATATATATATATATATATATATATATATATATATATATATATATATATATATATATATATATATATATATATATAAAAATATAGTCACCAATCAAACCTCTGAGGAAGACCCAGGTTAGGGCCAAAACGCTGGGAACTCTGTGCTTGTAATAAAAAGATTTGTTTGCTGAAGAAAAAGAGCCAAGTTTTCATTGATGACTAATTATTCTAAGAACTCCTGCTATTGTTGAATGAAAGTGTGTTGTTCCATATATATATTTATCAACATACCAATAACTATAACATAAAAATAGAAACTAAAACACTATTATAGTACACCTTTTTTAAAGAGACAGTAGACCATACTTTTTTTATATTTCAATCTACATATTATTGCTTATAATATTTCTTCAAGTTAATTGATGGTCTGTTTTTGCACCCCACAGGGTATTTATTTTCCCTCTTGCTGTCTTTTTTCAGCTTTATAAAATTAGCCATAGATATATGCCCAGCAATCTAAAAGGAATATGAAACCATTTTTTTCTTTCTTTACAGAAAGAGTGATTGATTTATGGAATAAACTTCCTCAAGAGGTAGTAGCAACAAACACTGTGGGGGACTTTAAAAATGCATGGGACAAGCATAGGGCTATCCTACGAACTAGATAAGTTTATACTGTTAGGTAAGGTGGGGCAGACTTGCTGGGCCTATGGCTCTTATCTGCCGTCAATATCTATGTTTCTATGTTTCTATGTTTCATGATTCGAATAGAGCATGTGATTTAAAACAACTTAACAATTTATTTCTATTATCTAATTTGTTTTCTTCTCTTTGTAACCTTTGTTGAAAATGATACATACTTACAGGAGCTGCTGATTGCATTATGACATGTACAGACATAAGATGTTGTTTACATTTTGTTCCATCCCATCTCCAAACTATCCCATTTTCAAGATGAAAATATTCCAAAATCCAAACCTTTTCTGTTCCCAAGCTGTTTGGATAAAGGGTTTTCTAGAAAAAACAGAAAAGAAAAAAAGAAGCACATTTAGAGCACTCACTCACAACTAGATATCACACCCATGAGGAAATAATAAAAACTTAAAGTGATGGTAAATCATTGATCAAACGTGTACAAAAGGGTGCTAAAACTCACCCTTTCTGTGCCGTTGCACAGCACTAAGTTCAGCAGCTCCGGCCGCCCACGGCACACAATCTTCTTCAAAGAGGTGACGTTTGCACTTCTGAATCAATAGCCGAGCGTGTTAACTGACAGGTTTCTGTATGCATGCAGCGCTATTGGTTCAGAGGTGCAAACAGCACCTCGTTGGTAGAAGATGGGTAGCCGGAGCCGCAGAATTTAACGCACAGAAAGGGTGTGTTTAGCACCCTTTTGTACATGTTTGACCAATGAAACTCCCCTTGATTTTTAGTGATGGTAAATCCTAGCATTTGTTAAAGGGTAAGTTCTGTGTAAAAAGTTATACTCAGCTGCTCCCAGCTGCAGGTAAAAATGAAAAAAAAATGAAGAAATGAACAGCAGTCAATCAGCATCAGTAGTGCTGAGGTCATGAACTCTTACTGTGATCTCATGAGATTTGACTTAAAGGGACACTGAACCCAAATTTTTTATTTTGTAATTCAGAAAGAGCATGCAATTTTAAGCAACTTTCTAATTTACTCCTATTATCAATTTTTCTTCGTTCTCTTGCTATCATTATTTGAAAAAGAAGGCATCTAAGCTTTTTTTTGGTTTCAGTACTCTGGACAGCACTTTTTTATTGGTGGATGAATTTATCCACCAATCAGCAAGGACAACCCAGGTTGTTCACCAAAAATGGGCCGGCATCTAAACTTACATTCTTGCATCTCAAATAAAGATACCAAGAGAATGAAGAAAATTTGATAATAGGAGTAAATTAGAAAGCTGCTTAAAATGTCATGCTCAATCTGAATCACGAAAGAAAAATTTTGGGTACAGTGTCCCTTTAACTCTCATGAGATTTCATAGTAAGCTTCCTTTACCTGATTGGTGAAATAATATGAGAGTTCACGAGGCTCATCCTTTCAGCTGTCCCAGGACAGACACACTAAAATGCTGCTTAGAAATCCTTTACAATGGGAGGTGGCTACTGAGGAACTTTTGAGGTAAAATATATTTCTTTTTTACATAGAGATGTTCAGGAGATATTTTCTAGTCAGCTTTTTACAGCTATGCTGCATCACTTTCAAGGGCGCGGTCCGATATAGGTCGTAGTTTTCGGCGCAAGCGAGGTAACCCGCGTCGCCCGCAGTTTCAGCTCGCAACTCGAGCTATCCAATATTCACCGCCGTCAGATGCTAAACTGGCGTAAGTCATGAAAACCGACGAGCAGCCAAAATGTGCGCAAATACACCTTTTAGTCGTCGCAAGTACTTGCGCCTGTTTTTTGTTCACGTAAAGTCTCAATAAAGTGTAGTTTTATGCAAATTAGCCTACGACTCGTAAAAAATAACGCCAGTTCTAAGAGATGCGCCACGTAATGACGAGATTCAAAAATCATACTTAAACCCCTGCGCAGCCGCCATTTCTTTAGTGTGTTTGGTTGGTTCTTGGAGCTACAGCACACTACAGCGAGTAGAGAGATTAGTGGTAAGAGTAGTGAGAAAGGAGCATCATCAAAAGTTAGTTAGGTCGGATTGTTGGTTGGATTGTTAAGCCAGTACATTTACTTACACTTTTTTTCATATTGCACACATTTTGCATACACACATATACAAAATACACAACACTTTTTTTTGATAACACCCAACACTCTTTATTTATCTTTTACAGTTTGAAAGGCTGAGTGTCTGGTTGTGATTGTGTGTGATTGAAGTGGGAGTGAGTGTGAGTGTGTGAGTGTGTGTAGTGTGAGGATGTCAGGGAGAGATAGGGCTGGGGGGAGGAGGGAAGGGGAGTCGCAGGGAGAGGATTATGTACAGGAGGAGCAGCAGGGTCCCCGTCAGGGAGTGAGCGGAGTGGGGAGAGGGAGAGCCAGAAGGGAGGATGGGAGTGGGGTTGCCCAAAGGCCAGGCACACTGAGAAGAGGGATAGAGGGTGCACATGGGGATAGAAGGGGGGAGGAGGGAGAGGATAGGGAGGAACCCACACCAGGGACATCCCAGGGAGGGAGCCAGGCAGCCCAGGACGAGGAGCGTATGAGGTGTCCCAATTTCAGTTTTGCCGAAAACCTCGCTCTCGTCCAGGCTGTCCTGGAGAACCATAATGCCCTCTTTGGACAAGAGAAGGGCAAAGGAGTTGCCCGGAGGCGTAAGGATGCTTGGCAGAAGGTGGTGGAGGCCGTCAATGGAGTGTCCCAACAGAGGAGGAATGTTGACGGGCTTAAGAAGAGATGGAATGATTGCAAGAGGAGGGTCAAGGAGAGGATGGGCCAGGAAGCAATCTCCCAGAGGGCAACTGGAGGTGGGCCTCACTATGAGGCAGAATACAATGAGTGGCAGGAGCTCATTCGTAGGTCCCTGAGCCTCACAGCAGTCCGTGGCCTTCCAGGGGCTCGTGACTCAGGGACTGCAACATCAGCACAGCATGCTGGTGAGTAACATCCCACACACTAGTATTATATGTATTTGTGTTATAACATCCTATATTGTCACACATTCATGTACACAATGAGGATCATGGTGTTTTGATTACTAACAACTAAATATACAATGATATTTAACATTAAAGGGACATGAAACACAAAGATCTTTTTTCATTATTCAGATAGAGAATATACTTTTAAACAACATCCATATTTACTTCCATTATCTATATTTAATTATTATTTTGAACATCTTAGTTTATTAAATATCAATGCACCTGGGTGAGGCAATCACACGAGGCATTGATGTACAGCCACCAATCAGCAGCTTCTGAGCCTATCAATAAATGCATATCAGCTAAGAATATCAAGATAATGAAGCATATTAGCTACTGGAAGTAAATTACAATATTTTTAGAATTCCATGCTTGTCTAGCTGAATCATTAAATAATCAATATGTTTTGCATGTCCATTTAATGCGACTTAACACATTGAAATTCATGATCTGAGGTAGAATAGTGAAATACTAACATGTCTCAGAGTAACACAGGCCACAAGCCACATGTAGACCTTTCAGTAAATGGACACCATAGTCATCACAACCATAGTGTCACTTAAAGAACACATTTTCTCCATCACTGACATGTACACAGAACTATTGTATGAAACACATACATGTATAATTAGCATATTACAAACCCTCATATCACAAATCTCAATGTGCACAAGCATGTTATAGAGTTAGACATGAGAATGTGGATAGGCCCTAGCATGTAAATTGTATGCCCACATGGATAGATATGTGACTGTACTAATCACTCTCATCATTTGACTCCTTCACAGAACCTCCAGTCACCAGGGTGCCTATGCCCATGAATCCCCCAACACCGGTTCTAAATATATGTCCACCACAACCACCGGTACAGATACGACAGCAGGAGTATGCCAGGCATGAGATGTCTTGGACTGCGTCCATTGAACATCCACATATCATGCCACCTGCATTAGAGGAGGATACCTGGCAGGACCCGTGGCAGGAGGAATATTCCTATGGCTTGGAGGGGGAGCCCCACCAGCCCCAAAGGGTAGATGTATTTTCCCCCCCCCAAGAATATCAGGGCACCACAGGAGTATACCAGCAGGCTGAGTGGATGCACACCAGCGGACATTGGGACTATCGGTCCATCCCGACATCTGGACCATCATCTTCAGTTGGAAGGGCTCCACCAACTGTAATACATCGCCCTGCACCTCCAGCTCATATCCCTGTTGCTGCACCTCCTGCTGAGATATCTCTTCCTGCACGTCCAGCTGCTGTTTATGTTCCGGCACCTCCAACAGAGGTTATTGTTGCTGCACCTCCAGCAGAGGTTATTGTTGCTGCACCTCCAGCAGAGGTTATTGTTGCTGCACCTCCATCAGAGGTTATTGTTGCTGCACCTCCAACAGAGGTTATTGTTGCTGCACCTCCAACAGAGGTTATTGTTGCTGCACCTCCATCAGAGGTTATTGTTGCTGCACCTCCAACAGAGGTTATTGTTGCTGCACCTCCAGCTGAGGTTAATGTTCTGGCACCTCCAGCTGAGGAACACGTCATTGAAAGAGAGCATATTGTCCCTGCTGATGAAGAGCCCATGGATAATTTGACTTCTGCCATGGGTGATGAATATATCTCACTACAGAGGAGGCAAACTTTGACCTGTGAGACTCTAACAGAAACGTGTCAGAATATGCAGAGGGAACAACACAGGTTCCATAGAACACAACACCGTTTGCAACAGAGGTCGAATGAGCTGCAAAGGGACATGGCAGCATCGCTATCAGCTATGGTCCAAAATCAGAACCAAATGCTACGTGTAATATCGGACATGCAAATCCAAAGTGACCAAAGATGGAGGGAACAGAATCAACTGTTGGGGGCTTTGGTGGAGCATTTCACCCAACAGCAGGACATGGCATCAAGTATCTCCTCTGTGACCAGCACTCCTAGTGTATCCACACAACCCAGGAGAGGCAGAAGACCCACACCAGGCCCCTCATCTAAGAGGCCTAAAAAAAAAAAAATTATATTCAATTTCTTTGAAATTCTTGTCCTCTGTTATTTACTATCTAATTGTCATACACATCCATGTGAGTTGTGTTTTAGTACAGTAATATTGTTAAAACATATAATAATACCTGTGTTGAAATGGACCAAAAAGGTATTATTATAATGTTTATGACATATTCATGCTCAATAAACAACATGACATGGTTGTGTCTCAACGGTACATATAGTAATATTAACTTCTAAGATGTACATCAAGGTTTCTCACATCCAATATAAATTGACACGTTGGTATATATAACTAATAATATATTTAAAGAATGTGTGAACATAAGGTATAAATATCCATTATCCTCATTCTTAATGATAGTGAACTAAACATGAATTAAACAAATTATAAATATACAGTAATTAGGGTTGTTAAAGGGACATTAAAGCAAATTATTTGACTTCATGATTTTGAAGGTGAAGATAATTTCTAAATTAAACTATAATTTCATTCTATTATTTCTGTAGCTTCATTCTATTGATATTCTTTGCTGTAAAAAATATCAATATGTGTTTGGTAGCTGATGATTAGTAGCTGTATATAGATGCCTCCTGCAATTTCTTCACTGTGTGCATTTCTATGTCTTCATTAAAGTATATCTAAATTAATAATGAAAATAGGTAATTGATGTCAATTATAAGGTTTGTTATAATTTATCTTCTCTATCCTTAATCATGAAACAATATGTTTGGGTATAGTGTCCCTTTAAGGGAAGGGGGTTGGGATGTAGTACTTTCACTTACATGCAGTGGAAATCCAAACCTTTACATTCTGCAAGACATGATATATACACATGCAATGGTTGGTGAGGTACTGTCAAACATCATAATACATGTGAATGTTACGGTTTACTGTAATTATGAATAAGTTACTTACAGGTGAAGTATTCCTGGATGACATAATCCCTCACTTCATTCCCCCTCAGTGTCCCCCTGTCCACATCCTCAGGTACAGGAACCAGCTGCTGCTGCTGCTCTGGGTCAATGTCCCCCAACAAACGTGTGTCCACAGCAATGTTGTGTAGAATACAGCAAGCATTGACAATGGAACACACTTTGTTGGGGTTATACTGTAGTGCTCCGCCTGTAACATCCAGACACCTGAACCTGGTTTTTAATAGGCCAAAGCTCCTTTCAATGACATTCCTTGTTCTTATGTGTGCCTCCTGGTACCTGAGTTGTGGCTCTGTAATGGGTGCACCAAGGGGGTTAATAGCCATGGTCTGCATCCGTACTCTGCGTCACCTGTCATGTAACATATGTGTTTGGATTACTACAGGTACATCATGTGCTTTAAAAAGGGACACAACATGAATCACATATAAAAGATAGATTTCATCAAAATATTAATGGAAGTAATCAGGATAGTTAATTAAAATTAAAAGGCCTATCTGAATAATGGAAGAGAGATTTATACTAGACTGTCCATTTAATAAGAACCTGCAATTGTTAGCAGCTTGATAATTAACTTTGATTAGATCATTTTCTCCATTCTATAGATAACTCTTGATGACAAGCATATTAGATATGCTCAATTGCTGCTGATTGGTGGCTGCACATAGAAGCCTCATATGATTGGCTCATATATGTGAATTATAATTTATAAAATAAATATATTTAAAGAATGAATAAAATGATATAAGAGAAGTGAATTATAATGCTGTTTAACATTGTATTCTCTATCTGACACATGAGATGACAATATGTGTTTAGTGTCCCTTTATTAGAAATATACAGACAGAATGAAGGTACTCACCAAGCAGCCATCCTCCCGAAAGTGTTCCATTTTCAAACATATTGAATAAGGAGGTCTGGCGCAGGATGTAGGAATCATGTGCACTCCCTGGGAAGCCTGCATACACATGTAAGAATTTCAGATTGGTATCGCAGACCATCTGGCAATTCAATGAGTGAAACCCTTTCCTGTTAATATAGAGGATTGTCTCCTCATGTGGGGCCACAATACGCACATGTGTGCAATCAATTGCCCCCATGACATTAGGAATACCCCCCAGTCGATAGAAGCCTTGTTTAAGACGGTTCCATTCCTGGGGGGTATGGGGGAAATGAATGTATCGTTGTGTCTGGTTATCTAGAGCAGTCAGAACCTCCCCTAGAATCCTGGAGAAGGTAGACTGCGCTAGGCCAGACACAAGCCCCTCTGTTGACTGGTATGAGCCAGTTGCCAGGAAGTGTACAACACACAACAGCTTCTGCATACCAGTCAGAGCTCGGTTCCTATACGCTTGAGGGTCAATTTCATCCTTCAACACCTCATATAGGTTAATGAGGCTTGCAGATGTCAAGCGATATTTTTCCCTGACCTCCACTTCTGTCATCCCAAACAGGGTGACCCTAACCCTGTGTACCCTTGGTGCTCTTCCCCTCTGCTGATGCCTTCGTCTTATAGGCCCTGCTGGCCTATGGGCAGCTGCAGCAACAGCAGCATGGGGAGCACCAGGAACAGGGACAACAGCAGGAGGATCAGGGAGGGCAGCAGCAGCAGCTGGAGCAGGGACAGCTACAGCACCATGACCAGGGACCTCAGCAGCAGGGATACCATCCAAAACTGGGGCTTGTAGGGGTTCCAGCACCCCTTGTGCCCCACGACGCTGTCTCACTCTAAATGCTATATACTGCAAGGGAAACATGGTGGCTAATGAGGGTGTGCATTTGCAGGTGTTTTAAGGTTGCAGGTGAGGGGTTGTGCTGTTTGTGATTGGTTTGACACACTTGCAGGGGCAGGAATAATAAATGCTTTTAAGAGGTTAACTATTTGTGAACAAGCTGCTGCTATGTATATTGTTAGGCATGCATTTGTTAGGCCTTCTGAGAGTTACGTTGGTTTCTAAGTCAGTGCAAGGGTACCTGCGCCTTCAATTTGTGGCGAGCTGAGAATGGCGTAGATTTAGAAAAATCTGCGCGCGTAAGTCCTTACGCCGTATATAGGATAGCAAATTGCGCGTGTTTTATATGTCAGTCTATGGGCCAAAAAACTACGGGCGACGCCAGAAATCTACGCGCGTAACTTCTAGCTTACGCCGTATATAGGATACCAAATCCGCGCAATTCTTGGCGTCACCGGCTTTTGCGGGCGACGATTTTTATCGGATCGACCCCCAAGTGTTTAAACATTTGGGTATTATGGCCCTTTAAATGCTTGGATTTACCATCACTTTAACTTTTAATAACCCATCCAAAGAATAAAAATATATGTGAAAACCATTTTAAAGTGAGTGCTTTAAAGGTGCTTCTATTTTCTTTTCTATTTTTTCTAAATTATATTTTTGTCACTGAGCAGTGGGTTAGATATTCTATTTTTTCACACATTTAGACTGTGTTAATAAAGGGTTTTCTACCTGTAGTAGTTTGTTACTCTCTGACACACAAAAAGGGGATTTATGAGATTTGTGTATATTGGGCTAGATTACAAGTAAGGCGCAATTTTGCGCAAGCAATATTGTGTTTTTGCAAGTCTTTTTCATTCTGCTGATATAACAAGTGGAGCGAAATTGTGATTTCGCTAGCGCAATCGCCATTTATGATTCAATCATTACTGCGATCTCATAGCTGTGGCTAACTTTTTTCCGAAACAAAAAAGTTGTACAAAACACTTCAAAAATACATTAAAAAGTACAGTTACACTCATATTAAAGGGACATTAAACCCCAAAAATTTATTTCACGATACAGATAGAGAATACAATTTTAAAAAACATTCAAATGTACTTTTATTATCTAATTTGCTTCATTCTTTAGATATCCTTTGTTGAATAAATAGCAATGCACATTGGTGAGACAATCACACAAGGCATCTATGTGCAGCGACCAATCAGCAGCTACTGAGCCAATCTATATATGCTTTTCAGCAAAGAATATCAAGAGGATGAAGCAAATTAGATAATAGACGTAAATTAGAAAGTTGTTTAAAATTGCATGCTCTTTCTAAATCATGAAATTATTGTTTTGGGTTTAATGTCCCTTTAACACTGTCTTAAAAAATTTAAAGGTTTAAAGAGTTTAGATCTCGTGTGATATAAAAAAAAAAAAGGCAGGCAAAGGGCTTTAACATTGAGACATACATATACATGTACATGTATATGTGTGTATATATATATATACTGTGTATATATATATATATATATATATATTAATGTATTTATGTGTACATACGTATTTACAGTCATATATACACATAAAAACATTAATATATATGTACACACATATAGACATATATACTGTAAGTGCATTAGAGCGCTTTGCCATTAAAGTGGAGGTAAACTTTGATGAATCAGTGCCCTGTTTTTAAAAATACTATTAAAAACAGGGTCACTTTCATTCACCAAAGTTTACATTTCACTGTTTTTGTAAAAATACTTACCTTTTATTCTGGAAGCCGCTCCAGCGTTTCCCCTGCCCGTCGCAAGTCTCTTCTTACGTCACCAATGACGAATCCGGCTTCCTCCAATCACGGCTTCCCCCACCTGAGGCCACACCGTGATTGGAGGAAGACGGATTTTTCATTGTGACGTAAGAAGAGACTTGCGACGGGTGGGGGAAGCGCTGGAGCGGCTTACAGCGATTGTTTCATATTGTACACATTTTTTGACAATAATTTGGCAATGTTTCATATCATACAATGCATATATGAGAAATATGAAGCTTATATGTCTAGGCACAGGAGTTATTTAGGTTTGGAAAGTGAATAGAAGTTTAAATTTAAATTACACTAGCAGTAATAGTAAGTATAGTTACTTACAGGTGTGTTGGTGAGGTAATTAATCACATGTTAAATTTTAGCCAATCAGATGACTTTTTTAGGTCTATAAGGTATGATCTGTATGTGTAACCTATGCTATGAATACGGCAAAATGCCGAAACGCGTCAGCGGGCAACTTGTTGCCCACCCACACATGTTCTCCCTTTGTTTTTTATGTGATTGTGTTCTTATATTGGAGTTTTAATCTTGCATCAATAAAAAAAATACTTGATGATCAGCGGTGCTCTTGTCCTACTTTTGTCAGTCACTATCTACGAATCTCTCAGTGAGCACGAGTCTTGTAGAGGAAACAGGATATGTTTATCCTCACAGAGCCTGGAGTTACGCTTGGAGCAGGTGTACGCCGGACACGCCCCCTGGTAGTGGGCAACCGTGTGTGTTGTTTGTGGAAGAAGATTTGCTGCAGTCTGCATCTATGTGGGTCTGTGAGAGCCCGGTTAAGGCCACAGAGGTATTGGTCCAGTTCTCCTTGGGACCAGCATAGTGAGTTCTCCTCAAACTGTAAGTGAGGGCTGTGATTGCCTTGGTTTTATACCGTAACAGTGGATTTTACACGGTAGTACCGCTTACGGATGGGGGGTGTCTGCCATCCAAGCTTCATGAGCTTATTTGTTTGTGCACATTGTTTCACTCTGCTCAATCATTCTGTACAATTAGAGCGAGACTCTGTTCTTTGAACAATTGTACATATATGCATATTGTGGTATTACAGTAGGTGCTACCGATCTTTTTCTCCTTTGTGTGATAAAACTACCTTTAGGTTGCATGTATGACATAAGGTGTTTACACTTCTCCAAACTGTACCATTTTACAGATGGAAATATCCCAAAATACAAATTATTAAAAAATCCAAACCTTTTCCGGTCCCTTGCAGTTTGGATAAAGGCTTTTCTACCTGTACTAATATGTCTTCCAATGCCAGGGGTCAGCAACCTTCACAATCCAGATGTTTTAGAACTACATTTCCCATGGTACTCAGCCAGCCTAAAGAGTGTCTGAACATCATGGGAAATGTAGTTCCAAAACATCTCGGGTGCCAATATTGCTAACCCCTGTCCCTGTGCAATCAAGAATCCAACTTGTCTTCTCTGCTGCAATATTGGAGAAAATGTATCAAGCTGCATTTACATCTTTTCAGGCTTTGCAGTGTAGGTTGGCATGAGTGAGCCTGAAACCATAATTTATTGAGCCTCTTTGCAACCTCAGATGTGGCGAGATAAATCACCCGGCACTTGCTTGTTCAGGGTGATTGATATGCTCTCATGCCGTTGGTTTTGCTATAGCAGGGGCAGCATTGCATAAGAGAGCTCTTGTACCATAGCACATTTTTCCCATGCAATGCTACATCTCAAGTGGCCAATGTTTTCTAATTGAGAATGTGTCCACCTGCTATCTTGATGCATTTGATTGCATTGTCTGAAATAATAATTTCCAAGTTGCTTATTTACTATTGTTAGTAAAGTGCCACTAAGGCTATAATTTAAGGAACAACACCTTGTAATTACAAGATTTTTCTTTTGTCTTGCAACAAATTAACATGCTAGCCAAGTGTGAAAATGAATTTCAGTGTTGGATGCAATTGTTTTTTCTTGGCCAAAATTCCTGCGCCACTTGTTTTATTTAAAGGATCCAGGCAGGACTTGTTACTCAAGTAGACAAGGCTTGTCACTGTTATCAACACATGCATTGTTATCACTTATACTAAAACTAGAAGCATACATGTAGCAGGGTGGGCTATAAGCATAGGTGTGATCCCAATAGACAGCACCTCAACACCTTAGTCCTAGTGCATGCTGGAAGGGTTACTGCAGGCACCCGAAGATAATCATCCAAATTCCAAAAGATTTCACAGCACCAAGGATATATTCACAACTTTATTGGAACATCTGGGTCAGACAGATATTATAAGCAACATTTTGGGTTAACAACCCTTAATCATGCTTGATTAAGGGTTTTTAACCCAAAACGTTGCTTATAATATTTGTCTGACCCAGATGTTCCAATAAAGTTGTGAATATATCCTTGGTGCTGTGGATTCTTTTGGAATTTGTATAAGCATAGGTGTGTTAGTCCCTGTTTTCAGTTGTAAAAGGGACATCGAAGCAGAGCACCCACACTGTGAAAATCCCACAATATATAAGGGACGGTTGGTCTCTTTAACCTTTGGGTTTTTGCATCCTAATTAATAATTTTACTCTCTATGGTTTTAAATTTTAGATCCTTTTAATTTGTCTAATCCTCCAGTTTTTTAATATCACAACTTATTTGATCGCCCCCTCCTGGAACAATAATTTGGTATGATCCACAAAAACACAGTTCTATGTTGAAGCCTAATGAATATGTTTACAAATAAATAAAACAGGCCCAATAACTGACCTCTGATCATGCACAGAAATCTATTTCCCAAGTTTGATTAAAAAAAGGCTTACGTGCCACATGTCTGAAAAGATGCATCTCCAAGAGCTTTGTAGAAATCTTCCACAACATCTACAACATAAATATCAATATTATTTTTGCTCCTTCTCGTGAGGAACGCTACAAGCCATAATTTGTTGTATTCATGTTCCCTGTGCCAATGATTGGACAATCAAGGCCTTGAGGCCCATTTATCAAGCTCCGGATGGAGCTTGAGGGCCCGTGTTTCTGGCGAGTCTGAAGACCGCTGCTCCATAACCCTGCTCTGATGAGGCGGACAGAGATCACCACAATTCAACCCGATCGAGTATGATAGGGTTGATTGATACCCCCTGCTGGCAGCTGATTGGCCGCGAGTCTGCAGGGGGCTGCGTTGCACCAGCAGCTCTTGTGAGCTGCTGGTGCAATGCTGAATACGGAGAGCGTATCGCACTGTCGGATCATTTCCGACAGACATTTGGTAAATCTGCCTCCTTGAGTGGCTGCTTATCCTAAGGAAGCGCCCCTCCTTGAGTGGCTGCTCATCCTAAGGAAGCGCCCCCCCCCCGACACGGGGAGTTTCCTGGTATTCTTGGACTCTTCTTTACAAGGTGCACCATCTGCAGGGGTCAAGTCAAATGGGAACGCATGGGAACGGAGTTTCTGCACTATTTTTGCAGGAGGATCTAAGTTCCCTCTGGAAGGGGAACAGAAATGCTTCAGTAAACACTACTGCTGCTTGTGGGAGGAGCTGGAGCACACTCTGGTTAGAGGAATAGTGAGATCCTCTAGTAATGGGCAAAAACACTTCCTATAATACAGTAAATGCAAGCCTGTCAGTGGTCCTGCTGTGTGATCACCCCCGCACTGTGTGTAACACAAGGTGCTTACATTTCTGTGTGGCTCGCTCTGGGGTTATTTAGCTCTCCTCTGCAGAAATAGGACTATTGCATCTTAAAGGGACTCTGAACCCAACATTTTTCTTTCGTGATTCAGACAGAGCATGCAATTTTAAGCAACTTTCTAATTTACTCCTATTATCAAATTTTCTTAATTCTCTTGGTATCTTTATTTGAAAAGCAAGAATGTAAGTTTAGATGCCGGCCCGTTTTTGGTGAACAACCTGGGTTGTTCTTGCTGATTGGTGGATAAATTCACCCACCAATAAACAAGTGTTGTCCAGAGGTCTGAACCAAAAAATAGCTTAGATGCCTTCTTTTTCAAATAAAGATAGCAAGAGAATGAAGAAAAATTGGGGACTTCCGTTTGGGGTGGAGCTTGAGAACAGCATGCTCCAGAGCTGTGCGGTGACCAAGCACCGCTGAAAAAATCCTACCCAAGCTATCTAACCACTTACCCCAGCAACCTAGTGGGGATATCAGTGTGGTAATACTCGCAGCCAGGAGACCCTGGCTGTAGAGAAGCTGGAAAGTCCCTATCTTTTATTGGACTGAATGAGTGCTGAATGAGTACCTGGCAGAAGGCACAAAGCTAAGCGGCAACATTCTGGGGTAATTAACACCCTAAATACCCCCTACCTGGCTGCTAGAGTTCCGGAACCAGTGCGTGGTAGTTGGTTGCTGTACGGAGGATAAGGACCCGACACGCCGCGGACAGCTTCCTGCAGTGCTTGACAGGAAGCCGGAGGAAAAGCTAGTGCCGGTGAGGAGGTCCGTCGCTTCGCGGAGGGATCCGTGCTGGGCCGACCAACCTCATCGGGAGCTGGGCTGCTGAGTCAAGGCGGTGGACCGGGTTCCTTGGGTTTGCTGGGAGCGAACACAGCCGCTTTGGATAATCCGGGTGCCTGCACTAAATCGATGGGGAGCCTCTAGAAATTGTTGCTGCCGCAAGTATCACTATTGTATCTGCCTTTGTTTGCCATTAACTTTGCCAGACCGGCTGGTCTGAAGAGAGTCAGTTAGCCTTTAAAGAGATTACTGATTATTATGCTCTATGCCGGATACGCTGTTCATATATTTACTCAGGTCACCCTACTCCTTATATTTTGTATATAGGTGTTTTCCTATATGGTGGCCTTGCTAACTTTAGCTGACTGTGGAGGTAAAATCCTACAAACGGCCTACTTCACTTTCTCTGTCTTCCTAAAGGGAAAGCTAAAGTCTGGAGGAAAACGAAAAGGATAAAAGTCGAAGTAAAAAGGGGAAACCTGATAATTTACTATTCATATTTGCAGGGTGCTAATTAAGAGACATAAGAATTGTACTTTTGAAGATCTTAAGGACATTTGTTTGGTATATGTCAAATTTAAAACCTCCATGTGAATATAGTATGGGGGTTGGCATAATATCCCTATGTGTTACTTTTACATCTCCTGCAATACATATATGCTAAACATAGGGTTTATCTTTATCTATCTATATGTTGGAAAGTGGTGTGAACACCAATTTACCTTACCGAATTTTCTATGTTGAATCTGACAATTGAATAACATTTGCTAATATCTTTGCTTGTTAGGCTGACTTGTCATTTTCTAGACAATTGTTGTTTTTTGCTATCCACGAAATTCCTTTTCTATATTAATAAGGTGGAGTCAAAAGGAAAAAGAAAGAAAGGAGAGAGAAAGGGAAGGAAAGAGAAAGGAAAGAGAAGGAAGGGCGAAGGGAAAAATAAAAAATCTCATATTTTGGGTTATTTGCTCATTAGGATTTATATATTGTAGCAGTTTTAAGAAAGACCGTTATTTTTTAAACATTGTGTATAGTCTATCCTTTCTTGTGGCTAGATTATAGGTGAAAAGGGAAGGAGACAAGAGGAAGGGGAAGGTAGGGAATTTATATAAACACTTTGACAGGCTTATTTTTTTTATTTTATTTTTTTGCTCTTTTTTTCTGTGTGGTTTTATTTATTTTTTTCTCTGTTGTTGCTTTTTTTTTTTTTTTTTTTCTCTCTTACCCCCTAGCTGGGGGATCACCCTATAATTTAAGATACTCACACTTATTAAAAAAAAAAAAAAAAAAGAAAGAGGACCTAGAGGTCCATCACTTCAGCTAGTACAGCTTTTTGCTTTCACAAGTGTTGTTTTTCGTGTCCTTGCAGTGGCGAGGCTCTTAATAGGTTGGTTCACATCTTAGTATTAAACTTTCACTTGCACATTTAATCTATGGAAAAATTCGTCACACTGACGAAAAGAAATTCACCGGTGATGCCTGCTAGAGTAAAAGATAAAAAATCTAAAACAAATGATACCAGTCTTGATGTTACATTAGGTGAATTAACTCCCCCTTCCCTTGATATTCAGATGTTGATAACACAGCTATCAGCGGTGTTCTCACCTCAATTTGAAATGATAAAAAAAGAAATTGCGGGTATGACTACTGAACTGTCGTCCCTCTCCACCGAAGTCAGGCAGTTTTCTGCTAGGATCGGTGAAGCAGAGGACAGAATTTCTGACCTTGAAGACCGTATAAATGCTCAGGAAGTAATTATTCAAAAGCAGGATACCACAATTCAAAGTATGCAATTGCGCCTGGAGGATATGGAAGATCGCTCCAGACGTAATAACATACGCATTGTGGGGCTTCCAGAAACTATGGAATATGAGGATTTAATGAAATTCACTTCCTTTGAATTACCTTTAGCGTTAGGAATGCCAGCAGATTCTTTACCTATAATAATAGAGAGAGCACACAGGATAGGTCCTAAGAGAACACAGTCTGACGGTACAGTTAGGAGCAGAATGTGTATATTCAAAGTATTAAAGTTCCAAGACAAACTGGAATTATTGAAACTTTCTAGAAAGAATGGCCCCCTACAGCTGGGCAATAACAAGATCCTACTCTTCCAGGACTTCTCTAACGAGACGTCCACGAAGAGAAAGCTAATGGCTCCATTCTGCTCACAACTAATAAATAATGGATTTAAAGCCCGTATGGTCTACCCGGCCAAGGTAATAGTTGAAGATAGGGATTCTACACTTGCTTTCCAGGATATTGAAGGTATCAAAAGGTTTATTAGTTCAAAAATCATAAAATGAAAATTGATACAGCCGAGTTATGCTTTATTATGAATAGATTAATGTTCGCCAGGCTATATGTGGTATATATGTGGATGAATGGGGTGTGTGTCTGTAGATGTTATGTCATTTTAATTATTTTTAATTTTTCCCTTCCCCCTCCCCCCCTTTTTTTTTTTTTTTTTTTTACCCTTCTCTCTCTCTCTTCTCTCTCTCGTCTATTTCTTATCCCTGGGAAAGTAGAAATGATTGAGTTAAAAGATTTTTTTAGGATGAAATGACTGGATTAAATTTATGTTCTTGGAATGTAGGAGGTATATCCTCCCCTAAGAAGAGAAAGCTTATAATTAAAACTCTTGCTAAGAAGAGACCAGATATTGTCTATATTCAAGAAACCCATCTTACCGACATAGAAGCTGCAAAACTCAAAATTAAATGGGTGGGTGAAGTTGTTGCCGCGGCAAGTATAGACAGGAAATGTGGAGTAGCGTTTTTATTGCATAAAGACCTTGACTATAAAATTTTACATATAGAGAAAGATCAAGAGGCAAGATATATCATACTCCAAATTCAAATCAATCAAGCAGTATATGTCCTATGTAATGTGTATGGGCCCAATAAAAATAGTAAAAGTTTTTGGGAAAAAATAAAAATTAAGATCTTTCCCTTCGTGGGGGAAAAACTTATCTTAGCAGGGGATTTCAATATGACACTTTTTCCAGAATTAGACAGGTTCTGCAATACAGATGCTAAAGAGTATAAAAAAACTGCCAAATATTTTAGAACATTTTGCACAAAGTTGAAACTGGTCGATATCTGGAGAGTTAAACACCCTGATTCCTTGACATTTACTTGTGAATCAAGAGCCCATAGAACTTTTTCTAGGATCGATTTGTTTTTAATATCTGAGGCTCTTTCAATTGTTCAAACTAGTCCAGGAATTGGTGACATATTGATATCCGATCATGCAATAGTTCATCTCACTCTTCCCTCTTCATCTAGTTTCTCGAAAAGAACGCAATTTTTATATTTTCCACGATATCTTTTGAATAGTCCCAGATTTTCCAATTGGCTTAAGCAGAAATGGAGGGACTACTGCACACATAATATTGCTTTCTTTGATAGAATTGAGATTTTCTGGGAGACGGCCAAGGCTGTCTTACGAGGTGAAATTATGAGTTATCTAATAAATAGTAAGAAAAAGGCTAGGGCTCGAGAACTTCAGCTTTCTAATAGTGTTAGAAATGCTTACAGAAAATTTTTTGAGGAGCGTTCTATAAGTAAGTGGAATAAATATCAGGAGGCGAGAAGAGAAAGAGATGTTTTCTTAGACCAGAAATCTCATATTGAAGAATCAAAACTTAATAGCCAATTTAGAGGTCTTTATGGAGATTCAACTAAATACCTAGCAAAATTAATAAAAAATAGAAAGAAAAAGAATTTTATTCTAACTATGAAAGAAGATGGTGTATGCCATACAGAATCAATGGAAATTAGCAGAGTTCTGTTCTCTTATTATCAGAAACTATATTCGAAGCAGGATAGTAATGTATATATACAAGAGAGATTTTGGTCAAATATAAAGCTACCACAAGTTCAGGAAGAGGATTTGATATCGCTTAATGCTCCAATTGAGGCAGATGAAATAAAAAAAATGATAGATAAGATGCGACTAAACAAGGCCCCCGGCCCAGATTCCCTCCCGATAGAATTTTATAGGATACTAGCCCCAGAAATCATTCCTATATTGGAAAGGTTGTTCAATAGCTACTTCCAGTCAGATAGCTCCATCTCTTCTTACTTCTTAGCCGCCAACATTACGTTAATTCTTAAAAAGGGTAAAAATCCGGAAGAACCAGCCTCTTACAGGCCCATATCTGTGTTGAATACAGATTATAAAATTTTGATGGCTATTATATCTGACAGGCTCTCCTCATTGCTGGATAACATTATCCATACAGATCAAACCGGTTTTATTAGATCTAGGACGTCTATTAAGAATGTAAGGAAAATAGTGACTTTTCTGGATTATTCTCATTATTTAAATGAGAAAGGAAAAAAGAATTGGATAAATGATTGTGCGATTCTTTCCTTAGATGCTGAAAAAGCATTCGATGCTATTTCTTGGGCCCATTTAGTTAGAGTACTACAGGAATTTGGCTTTAAGAATCAATTCTTACAATTTATTCAAAAAGTCTATAGAAATCCAATTTCGTTTCTTATTGTGAATGGTCAGTTATCTCAAAAAATCACTTTAGGACGGGGAACAAGGCAGGGTTGCCCGTTGTCCCCTCTCTTATTTAACTTGGCACTAGAACCCTTAGCTATTCGCTTAAGAAATGTGTTAGAGGGAATCAGTATGGGCTCCTATATTCTTAAGATCCTGCTGTATGCAGACGATCTATTGGTATTCTTAAAGAACTCCGCTCATTCAATTCCAACCACACTACAATGTCTAGATGAGTTCAGTTCATTTGCGGGTTATAAAATAAACTTTAATAAAAGTGAACTCATGTGGATTAATAAATCTAGGAATAGCCTACAAGATCATCCATTTAAAGAGGTTGAGGCAATAACTTATTTAGGTATAGTACTACATAAAAATCCGAAAAATTGGTATCGGTTGAATTTTTCGCCATTATTTCTTAAGGTCATATCAGATTTGGAGTTATGGATGACATTTCCACTATCTATCACGGCCCGTGTAAATCTAATAAAGACATTCATTTTCCCTCGTTTACTTTACCCCCTTCAGAATCTCCCACTTTTCATTCTTAACAAGGATCTGCGTAGATTATATTCCTGCTGTTCCAAATTTATTTGGAACAACAGGAAATCACGTATCTCTCTAGATAGACTTATGCAATGCTTTGAAGCAGCAGGCCTTGCTTTTCCCAACTTTAAATTATATAATTGGGCTTGCCTAGCCAAAACGGCGATGGATTGGATTGTGGAGAAAGAATTAGTGTCGTCTATAGAGATGGAGACTTATATGGTTTCCCCTTGTGCCCTGAAAGCGATATTACATTGTCCTATTCATCTTTTACCAATACAGATACTCTCGCTAATTTCCATTAGAAACATTGTCGCGGCTTGGCAGAAGTGTTGTATAAGCTTGGAAGTAGATTATTCATTTTCGGTATTTTTACCGATCAGAGGAAATCCTCAATTTTCTCCCGGGCTTAAACAAGTAGTTTTTAGAGAGTGGGCTGAAAAAGAGCTTAAATATATTTGTCAGATCTTGCCTCAAGATGGGCAACTAATTTCCTTTGGGATTCTTTCTCAACATTTTCAGCTACCTAGTTCCAACTTTTTTGCTTATTTACAGGTCCGTCATTTTATTAATTCATGTAAGTGGGATATGAGTAAATTGAATGCATGGTCGGATATCAATCTATGTCTTCAAAAATTTGCATTAGAAAACCCGTCCATCTCTCTTTTATATGATATTATGCTTTCTAAACAAGCATTAATTCTGTCAAATAAATTGATACTATCTTGGACTCCCTTTTTCCCTTCAATTGATTTTGGTAAAATTCAACGTAGTTTGATAAATGTAAAAAAATGTGAAATTCCTAGGAGTTGGAGAGAATCTCATCTAAAACGTATTAATAATTATTATATTTCCCCGTTAAGATTAGCTAAGTTTTATTCTACTTGCAACGGGAATTGTCCCCGATGCAACAAATCGAAGGCTGATATTTTACATATGTTTTGGTATTGCCCAAAAATTATACAACTATGGCGTAAGGTAGAATATTGGTTTAATTTACAATATAAATCAACTATTATCCTGTCACTTGATGAGATAATCTGGTTAGATGCTCCCGGTAATAGGGGCTTTTATGCTCATACTTTAAATAACATCATACTAGCTGTTAGACATCAAATTCTTAAACATTGGAAGGACACTTCAGCTCCTGGATTTTCTCAGATCTTACAAGAGATTCAAACTCAAATCATACATGAGTCAGTCCACTTAGAAACTATATCAGAAAAGAGAATAAAAATTTTCATAGCAGGCTGGCTCCCGATTATCAAAACATACCCCTTAGCGATACAAAAAGTTATCCTGATGCCATTTTTGTCTTCAAGCTCTTTTATGGACTTTGTAGCTTTAGATCTTTTCCCACATACATGGATAACTAATTATAGAGAAATATAAGGCTAAGTGTGTCTGGGGGACATAGATTTAGTCACAGACTGAAATTATTGAGAGAGGATTTTGAGAGCTCCCTTTCCCCCTCTCCCTCCCCCCCTTTTTTTTTTTTTTTTTTTTTTTTTTTTTCTCTTGGTTGTATGTGTGTATGAATAGGTAGTATGTGGGTATGATCAATATTGTTCTAATTTGTTTTGAAAAAGGAAAAAAAAGCCAACATTTTGTACAAATTCTGCTATTTGAGAGTACATTCTTTCCAGCTAATCAATGTATCTATGAAAAATGTATTTTTTTTCTGTTTGTTTTATGCTTTTCTATTGCTGTCACACCTGACCCTGTAGGGTATGTAAAGGTGGGATCTTTATTGGATTGTACTCTGTGTTGGAAATAAATAAATGTTTAAAAAAAAAAAAAAAGAAGAAAAATTGATAATAGGAGTACATTAGAAAGTTGCTTAAAATTGAATCGTGAAAGAAAAAATTTGAGTTCAGTGTCCCTTTAAGAGGGTGAGACTGTGACAAAGGAGGATTCTCAGGCCAAAAGGCAACCATTTAACCCTTCATAGGATTTAATTTGCTTTCATTAAACAAAGTGTATAGATTATATACATATTAATACAGTGTGTGTGTGTTTATAAAACAATTGTTTGGGGGTGGAAGTCTTGGTGAGTTGCCACACTTTTTTATAGGACTTGACCCCTGACCATCTGCAGTGCATATTCTAGAAGTTTGTCAACACCTGAAATACTATAGCATTGGGCTTTGGCATGGATGCAACCATGAAAAGTGTGGACATATTACAAAAGCTGGAATGGCTATTTCCTGCAGCTGGAATCTATCTTTATTAAACTATCTGAAAGAATGCACCTCGATTATCTGATGCCCAGGATTGAAAATGAGTTTACCTTCAAAAGCACCCTTGACAGGGAAACGGTTAATTTTTAAAATCTGCAGTCAATCTCAAAACTTACATTTCACTGATAAATTAATCCAGCTCTCTGAAAGTTTTGTGGTTTATGAATGTATTTGTCTTTTTTATTGGTGGATGAATTTATCCACCAATCAGCAAGAACAACCCAGGTTGTTCACCAAAAACGGGCCGACATCTAAACTTACATTCTTGCTTTTCAAATAAAGATACCAAGAGAATTAAGAAAATTTGATAATAGGAGTAAATTAGAAAGTTGCTTAAAATTTCATGCTCTATCTGAATCACAAAAGATAAAATTTGGGTTCAGTGTCCCTTTAAATTAATTAATAATATGTTAATTTCACTCTCTTTCCACTAGATGGCAATAAAGTCATAGCAGATGGAACGATGCTATCTAACACCTAGATTACGAGTTATGCACGCTATAGGGAATTTAACAAATGCAGAAAAAGTTGAGTTATTTAACCCTCTATAGCGCAGCCATTACAAGTTTTGAAACAGCCAGCTTGTGCGTGCAATATGGTTGCGTTGAGCTCCATACCGCACAAAATACAAGCGCTGTTTTGACGTGCTCGTGCACGCTTTCCCCATAGACATCAATGGGGAGAGCGGGTTAGAAAAACCATAATGCAGCCCCATTGATGTCTATGGGGGGGGGAAAAGTTACGTTTAAACCTAACATCCTAACATAAACCTCACGTCTAAACATCCCTAATCTGCCGCCCCCAACATCGCCAACACCTACATAATGTTATTAACACCTAATTTGCCGCTCCCGATATCGCCGCCACCTAAATAAAGCTATTAACCCCTAATCTTCCACTCCCGATATCGCCGCCACTATACTAAAGTTATTAACCCTTATTCCCCTGCACCCTAACATCGCCCACACTTTAATAAATATATTAACCCCTATTCCGCCACTCCCCGACATTGCCGCCACTAAATAAAGTTATTAACCCCTAAACCTCTGGCCTCCCACATCACTACCACTAAATAAACCTATTAACCCCTAAATCGCCAGCCCCCCACATAGCAACAACCTAAATTAAACTATATTAACACCTAAACCTAACCCTAACTTTACCCCTAACCCTAACACCCCTTACTTTAACATAATTAATTAAAGTTACAAGCTAGCTTAGGTTTTATTTTTTTTTCACAGGTTAATTTGTATTTATTTTAACTAGGTAGACTAGTTAGTAAATAGTTATTAACTATTTACTAACTACCTAGTTAAAATAAATATAAACTTACCTGTGAAATAAAACCTAAGTTGCCTTACACTAAAACCTAACATAACAAAAAATAAAAAAAACACTAAAATTACAAAAAATAAAAAACCTACCATTATAAAAAATAACAAACAAAATTATCCAAAACAATAAAAATGATTTCTATTGTAATACCCTTTAAAAAAATAAAAAAATAAAAAACACCCCAAAATAAAAAACCCTAATCTATAATACACTACCAAGGGCCCTTAAAAGGGCATTTTATAGGACATTGCCCTAAAGATAACAGCCCTTTTGCTACAAAAGAAAAACAAACACCCTCTAACAGTATACAACAGTATTCAAACCCCACCCCCCAAACCCACAAAATAAAAAATAAAGTAAAACCTAATCTACCCATTGCCCTGAAAAAGGGCATTTGTATAGGTATTGCCCTTAAAAGGGCATTCAGCTCTTTTTCCTGCTCTTAAAAAGGCATTCAGCTCTTTTAAGAAATGCCCAACCCCTAATCTAAAAATAAAAACCCACTCCAAAACGAAAAAAAAAAAACATTACACAAAATAACAAGCAAATTATCCAAAAATAATAACAATTATTCCTATTCTAATACCCATTTAAAAAAAAAAAAAAAACACCCTAAAATAAAAAAACCTAATCTAGAATAAACTACCAATAGCCCTTAAAAGGGCCTTTTGTAGGTTAAACAGCTCTTTTACCTGAAAAAAAAATAAAAAACCGCCACCCCCCCCCACCCACAAAAAAAAAAAAACTTAATCTATCCATTGCCCAGAAAAGGGCATTTGTATGGGCATTTAGCTCTTTTGCATTTAGCCCTTTTAAGAAATCCCCAACCCCTAATCTAAAAAAAAAAACACACCCAAAAAAACTTAAAAAAAACTAACACTAACCCCTCTTTAGGTACTCACAGTTGCTGAAGTCCGGCTTGAACGATCTTCATCTGGCTCTATCTTCATTCCGGTGGCTCGATCTTCATCCAGGCGGCTCGATCTTCATTAAGGCGGCATCTTCTATCTTCATCCTGGCGGCGTCTTCTGTCTTCATCCCGGCGGCGCGGAGAGGGTCCATCCTGAAGACATCTGGTGCGGAACATCCTTTTTGATAAGGTCGCCGCCGTATACTGAATCTGCAATGCAAGGGACGCAATTCAAAATGGTGCCCCTTGCATTCCTATCGGGTGATTTCGATTTTGGAAATTCAAATCAGCCAATGGGATGAGAGCTACTGAAATCCTATATGCTGTTCAAAACATCCAATTGGATGAGAGCTTCTGAAATTCTATTGGCTGTTCAAATCAGCCAATATAATTTCAGTAGCTTTCATCCTATTGGCTGATTTGCAGTATACGGCGGCGACCGTATGAAGAGGATGCTCCGCGCCAGATGTCTTCAAGATGGACCAGCTCCGCGCCACCGGGATGAAGATAGAAGACGCCGCCAGGATGAAGATAGAAGATGCCGTCTGGATGAAGATAGAGCCGCCTGGATGAAGATGGACCCGTCGGGATGAAGATGGAGCCACCGGGAGCCAAACCCCCAAACCCCCCAAAATAAAAAAAAACTAACATTAAAAAAAACTAAACTACCCATTGCCCCATAAGGGGCATTTGTATGAGCATTGCCCTTAAAAGGGCATTCAGCTCTTTTACTGCCCTTAAAAGGGCATTTAGCTCTTTTACAAGCCCATTAAATCCCTAATCTTTAAAAAAATAAAAAAATAAATCCTAAATCTAACCCCCAAATAGGTACTCACCGTTCCTGAAGTCCGGCGGAGGTCTTCTTACAGACGGCTCCATCATCTTCTATCTTCATCCGGAGCGAAGACATATATATTTATGCGGTAATATGTGTATATACACATATAAACACATAATATATATGTATATATTCATGTACATATATATTTTAAATATGCTACCCAATGCCGCGCGACTTACCCCCTTCACTGCGCTAGGATCTGTGCCGTGTCTATCAGCATCAGAACAAAGCTCCCTTTGAAGCCTATACAAGCACGCTCTAGTAAGCGTAAAGTTTCCATGCATTGCACTTTACTTTTATTACAGAGTGGAGCACAAATATCGTCCTCGCGGAAGTGCAATTTCACCAAATAAGGTATAAATGCCCAAATCCAGAATCCCAAAATCTTCAATTATTCCGAAATCCATACTTTTTTTTTTATAAATTATTACCATTTTCCCGTCGGCAAGTCACAATCTTCTCTGCCTGTGTCTTTGTTTTGTTTTTTGTTTTAAAATGCAAATGATAGTGTATATTTATTTAAGGCAACAACTCTTACCGTTGATTACAGTACTTTCCGGTCCCAACCAGTTTGGATAAAGAGTTTTGCACATGCACAGAATGAATGACATACTGGATGTGGATAGACTAAGAGATTTGATTTTTGTTTTTTTAGTCTAATTCTGTTAAATGACATGTTGCCTGTAGCTGCCAAATTGCTGAGCTCCTGCTGGCCTAATCATGCTGTACAAAAGAAAATCTGATAAGGGTGAGAAATGAATTTTCCTTCTGAATAATGTATTAGGAAGGTCTGTGCTGGGATAATGAGCTTGAGGGTCTTCACTTGGCTTTAGTCTTTGATGGTGATGACTGGAGGGAGACACCAGTGGTTTAGCAAGGGGTGGGGGCTGCATTGATGTATTATTGCATGTTTGTTTAACACCATGGTCCATATCAAATCTCTTGATGACCTCTAGTGTCCTGTAGGCAGTAATGATAGTGTCTAATGTTGTGTGTGGTCACATGCTGCAGTAGAATGGAGTAACCTCAGTATAAGTCACATACTAGCAAATGGCATATTCATAGATTTAGATTTGTGCAAAGTTCAAGTTATAGTTAAAGGGACACTAAACCCATTTTTTTTCTTTCATGATTCAGGTAGAAAATACATTTTTAAGCAACATTCCAATTAATTAAATTAAATTAGTTAATTAAATTATTGAATTAAATTAATTAAATTATCTAATTTGCTTAATTCTTTAGATATCCTTTGATGAAGACATAGCAATGCACATGGGTGAGCCAATCACACGAGGCATCTATGTGCAGCAACCAATCAGCAACTTCTGGGCCTATCTAGATAAGTTTTTCAGCAAAGGATGTTGAGAGAATGAAGCAAATTAGAGAATAGGAGTCAATTAGAAAGTTGTTTAAAATGACATGCTCTTTCTTAATCATGAAAGAAAAAAATTGGATTTCATGTCCCCTTAACTATAGTTAGTATATATTGTTCATGATGCTGTATTGCTCTTGTAAGCTGTGTGCATCGCTCTCTCTCCTGTACTGCACATAGATCAGCTTCTTAAATGGTCATTAAACACTTTGAGATGGTAATATAAAATAATAAACCATATATATATATATATATATATATATATATATATATATATATATATATATATAGTAATAAATGAATATTGCAATAATATGTTTACATGTTTTCAGGCTCTAATGCACTCTTTATATATATATATATATATACATATATATATATATATGTGTGTGTGTGTGTGTACATATATACAGTATTTATGTGTTTATATGTGTATATATGTCTGTAAATACATATATACACATTTAAATACATAAATACATATGTAGACATATATATATATATATATATATATATATATATATATATATATATATAGACATGTGTATGTATGTATCTCTATGTTAAAGCCATTTTATATCTTTATATATATCTTTAAAGGGACACTGAACCCAAATTTTTTTCTTTCATAATTCAGATAGAGCATGCAATTTTAAGCCACTTTCTAATTTATTCCTATTATCAATTTTTCTTCGTTCTCTTGCTATCTTTATTTTAAAAATAAGACATCTAAGCTTTTTTTTCAAATTCAGAACTATGGACAGCACTTTTTTATTGGTGGATGAGTTTATCCACCAATCAGCAAGAACAACCCAGTTTGATCACCAAAAATGGGCTGGCATCTAAACTTACTTTCTTGCATTTCAAATAAAGATACCAAGAGAATGAAGAAAATTTGATAATAGGAGTAAATTAGAAAGTTGCTTAAAATGTCATGCTCTATCTGAACCATGAAAGAAAAAAATTGGGTACAGTGTCCCTTTAAGCCCTTATATAACTTTTTTGTGTAATTTAAAAAATATATATATTATTACACAGTGTTATTATAAGTGTACTTTGTAATGTATTTTTGAAATGTTTTGTGCAACTTTTTATTTTCGCCAGTTAACCACAGCTCTGAAATTGCGGTAACGATTCTAGCGTAAATCAAGATTGCGCTCATGCAATCACATTTACTTTCAACCTGTAATACGAGCGGTAAGCCTGATGAGAGGAAACTCTTGTAATATACCCCTTATTGCTATGGCGCAAACAATAGCGCTCCACCTGTTTACACTTAGGGTTCGATTTAACAAGGGCTGAATGGCCCCTGATGCCCCTGTTTCCGCACGAGCCTTCAGGCTCGCTGGAAACAGCAGTTAAGAAGCAGCGGTCTTAAGACCGCTGCTCCTTAACTAGTCCGCCACCTCTGAGGCGGTGGACAGCAATCAACCCAATCAGTTACGATCGAGTTGATTGACACCCCCTGCAGCTTTGCACAAGTAGTTCACCAGAACTGCTTGTGCAATATTAAATGCGGACAGCGTATGCTGTCGGCATTCAACGATGTCGGCAGACATGATTTGCTACAGCTCTCCATATTCAGCATTGCACCAGCAGCTCAGAGCTGCTGGTGTAACTCCGCCCCCTGCAGACTCGCGGCCAATCAGAGCAGAGCTCAGAGCAGGCGGACAGGGTTATGGAGCAGCGGTCTTTAGACCGCTGCTTCATAACTGCTGTTTCTGGCGAGTCTGAAGACTCGCCAGAAACATGGGCACACAAGCTCCATACGGAGCTTGACAAATGGGCCTCTTTGTTTTTAACTGACGCCATTTTATTTTATACATCCGTGGCGGTGGTACACACTTTAGCCTGTGCTTCCCGCCACGATCTGTGTTTGTGGCGCCCTTTGTTGCAATGCACCATAGTTCGTTTTATTTACTGTGTAAATAGTAATGGAGATTGAATTAGTTGCTTTGTACTTTAAAGCTTATATTCAGTTGTCAGGACATTTCTCCTGTCCTTTTCCGTGGTTCCCTGGTGTTTGCTGCCATCTTGTGGCAGTTTGATATTATTAAATATGTTTTCATTTATGCTTGTTTTAAAGGATGCCAACTTCTATCACCTTCATGATAAGGAATTTATTTAAAATTATTGCGGCCAATGTCTATTGTATTTTGTAAATTCAAAAATATTTTCTGCAGCATCCTCGGCTTATATGTAGAAGTATATATTTATATTATAGGGGAACTATATTATAATCCATTTTATAACAATGAGATTTTTAGCCCTTATGTTCATCTGAGTGCGACTCTATGTTTAGCATATGGACTATATTATTATTGTCTTGCTAGAGGTTGTCTCCTAATGTTTGTAACTTCAGGATACCTTAAAGAGACACTCAGGTCAAATTACATTTTCATGATTCAGATAGAGCATGTAATTTTAAACAACTTTCCAATTTACTTCCATTAAAAAAAATGTGCACAGTCTTTTATATTTACACTTTTTTGAGTCACCAGCTCCTACTGAGCATGTGGAAGAACTCAGACTATACGTATATGCATTTGTGATTGGCTGATTGCTATCACATGGTACAGGGGGAGTGGAAATATACATAACTTTGAAATGTGTTAGAACATAATCTACTACTCATTTGAAATTCAGAGTAAATGCTATTGTATTGTCTTGTTATCTTGCATTTGTTGATTATGCAAATCTATTGTGTTTACTGGTCGTTTAAGACATATATCTATTTATTTTTTAATAATATTTGGTCACTATTATGTTTATATTTTAGTTGACTGACAACCTGTCCTCTAACAGAGTATATTCTCTGATGGCAGCTTGACGCTGGTAGTATATAGCCACAAGTCTGCTATATAGCGGTCTAATTTGGCGCCCTTTCATGTGTTTGGGCTAAAGGGTCTGATCCTTTCTCCTTTAGGTTATATATAGGAAGGTGTTGGTTGATGCTCTTGCGCATCTATACCTGGCAGTTACCAGGTTAATATTTTTTGTTCCCGCCTTTATTGGTTTTGGACGCAGTTGCCGGTTAAAGCGGGGTGCTATACGATTTCTCTCTCTCTCAGATCAGAGATCGATTCATTGGCTTCTAGAGGCATGCGTAGATTAAGTTTAAAGTATAAATTAAACGTTCATTATTCAGATAGGATTTTTAATTTTAATCAACTTTCCAATTTACTTTTATCATAAAATTTGCTTTTTTCTCTTGGTATTCTTAGTTTAAACTAAACATAGGTAGGCTCATATGCTAATTTCTAAGCCTTTGAGGGCTGCCTCTTATCACATGCTTTTTAAATCTCTTTTCAACACAAAGAGACAGAAAGTACATATAGATATATATAGATAACACTGTGTTCAGGCACAGGGGGTTATTTAAGATCTAGCACAAAACAATGCTAAATTTAAGACAATAGATAATAAACAGTCACAGTCATGTGATCAGGGGGCTGGGAGAAGGTTCCTAGATACAAGGTAATCACAGAGGTAAAAAGTACATTAATATAACTGTGTTGGTTATGCAAAACTGGGGAATGGGTAATAAAGGGATTATCTACCTTTTAAAACAATAACAATTCTATGGTAGACTGTCCCTTTAAATCAGGCACAGGAGTTCTTTATTTCTTAAGGCTTGATGGCTGATATCAAGCTGGGGGAACATTGTTTCTGAATCAGGGATCCTGCTAAGCATTTGGATGGTAGTATTAGCCTCACAGTATCATCCTGGCCTTTATCTGATAATGTTATGCAGTATTGTATACAAGGGGAGAGATTACTATGGGGCCTATTTATGATTGTGCGAGCGGACATTATTTGCTGGTGCAATACCTGCCCCCTGCAGATTTGCGGCCAGCAGGTGGTGTCAATCAACCCGATCGTATTCGATCAAGTTGATTTCTGACTATTTCTGTTTGCCGCCTCAGAGCAGGCGGACAGATGACTGCTGCTTCATAACTTCTGTTTCCTGCGAGCCTGAAGGCTTGCCGGAAACACGGGGCATCAAGCTCCATACGGAGCTTGATAAATATGTCCCTATGTTTTCTCTCAGTTCCTGTGCTGGTGAAGACCTTAGTATGTCTTTTTATTATCCCATATATCGATATTTGCTTAATATAAAAGCTTGGTACTTTCCTGCTATCTATGGTGTTTTATTTTTTTTCTATTTTACCTAGTGCGTGGATCCGTCATATTTTTATTTAAATATGCCCAGGTTTTTAGGTGATTTGCCAGTTATATGGGCTTTAATTTTCGTGGGCAGTTTTTAGGCGCCCTTTGTGTCTCGGCACCATGGGAGGTGCTGTGTGTGGACCTCCGGTGTGACGTGTGTTGTTGCCCTGGTGACAGAGGGGTTAGTTAGTTGGTGAGGCTGTTTAGAAAGCAGCCTTCATTAGTGACTTTTTTTCTTCCCGTTCTCAGCGGGGTAGAATTTTATTTTCGGCACTCTTCGTTTTCATTTTTTTTATTAACCCTCTCTACAGGTTGGGCTTCTTCTACTTCTATCCTGGGATATGGTTTGAGGATTCAGGGTTACGTTTATTTTCTCCCTTACAGGGCACTTTATAATTTTCCCTGTTCTTTAAAGGGACATTAAACCCAAACAAATTATTTCATGATTCAGATAGAGAAAACAATTTCTCTTGTAAGGTGTATCCAGTCCACGGATCATCCATTACTTGTGGGATATTCTCATTCCCAACAGGAAGTTGCAAGAGGACACCCACAGCAGAGCTGTTATATAGCTCCTCCCCTAACTGCCATATCCAGTCATTCTCTTGCAACTCTCAGCATGCATGGAGGTAGTAAGAGAGAGTGGTGAAAAATAGTTAGTTTATTTTCTTCAATCAAAAGTTTGTTATTTTTAAATGGTACCGGAGTTGTACTATTTTATCTCAGGCAGAAATAGAAAAAGAATCTGCCTGAGTTTTCTATAATCCTAGCAGGTTGTAACTAAGATCCATTGCTGTTCTCACATATGTCTGAGGAGTGAGGTAACTTCAGCGGGAGAATGGCGTGCAGTTTACTCTGCTATGAGGTATGTGCAGTTACAATTTTTTCTAGAATTGGAAATGCTAGAAAATGCTGCTGATACCGGATTAATGTAAGTTAAGCCTGAATACAGTGATTTAATAACGACTGGTATCATGCTTACTCTCAGGGGTAATACCCTTATATAAATGCAATATAAAACGTTTGCTGGCATGTTTAATCGTTTTTATATATGCTTTGGTGATAAAACTTTATTGGGGCCTAGTTTTTTCCACATGGCTGGCTTAAATTTTGCCTAGAAACAGTTTCCTGAGGCTTTCCACTGTTGTAGTATGAGTGGGAGGGGCCTATTTTAGCGCTTTTTTGCGCAGTTAAAATTACAGACTGAGACATCCAGTTTTCCTCAGAAGTCCCCTGAATGCTACAGGACATATCAAAAGGGCCTAAAGTCGTTTATTGGGGAAGGTAGGGCCACAGCAGAGCTGTGGCAGTTGATTGTGACTGTTAAAAAACGTCTATGTCGTTTTTTTGATCCGTTTTTTGAACTAAGGGGTTAATCATCCATTTGCAAGTGGGTGCAATTCTCTGTTAGCTTATTATATACACTGTAAAAATTTCGTTTGATTTACTGTCTTTTTTCACTGTTTCTCACATTTTGACAAAATTTGTTTCTCTTAAAGGCACAGTACCGTTTTTTTATATTTGCTTGTTAACTTGATTTAAAGTGTTTTCCAAGCTTGCTAGTCTCATTGCTAGTCTGTACAAACATGTCTGACATAGAGGAAACTCCTTGTTCATTATGTTTAAAAGCCATGGTGGAACCCCCTCTTAGAATGTGTACCAAATGTACTGATTTCACTTTAAGCAATAAAGATCATATTCTGTCTTTAAAAAATGTATCACCATCTGACGAGGGGGAAGTTATGCCGACTAACTCTCCCCGCGTGTTAGATCCTTTGACTCCCGCTCAAGGGACTCACGCTCAAATGGCGCCAAGTACATCTAGGGCGCCCATAGCGATTACTTTACAAGACATGGCGGCAGTCATGGATAATACACTGTCAGCGGTATTAGCCAGACTACCTGAATTTAGAGGTAAGCGAGATAGCTCTGGGGTTAGACGAAATGCAGAGCATACTGACGCTTTAAGAACCATGTCTGATACTGCCTCACAATATGCAGAAGCTGAGGAAGGAGAACTTCAGTCTGTGGGTGATATTTCTGACTCAGGAAAGATACCCGATTCTGATATTTCTACATTTAAATTTAAGCTTGAACACCTCCGCGTATTGCTTAGGGAGGTTTTAGCTGCTCTGAATGACTGTGACACAATTGCAGTGCCAGAGAAATTGTGTAGACTGGATAAATACTTTGAATTCCAAAACAATGGTACTGTTTAAGATAAAAGTTCTCTTTATTAGGACAAGTTAAAACAAAGTTGCTCACGTGCAGTAATATTAAAAATCAGAAACACTACTTAAAGGCCAGTCTGACATGTTTCGGCTGTCCGCCTTATTCATAGACTCACTAACTATTGGTCGCCTGTGGAGCTTTATACGCTCCCTCGCAACCTCATTGGTTGCTAATAAGTGTGCTTGTTAACCCTTTCTATACTGGACGGTTAGAGGTAATATTGTTTGAAATGAAGGTTACGTTTTCTCTCAAATATATGTATAATAACCTCACACATGCAGTTCTGCTTGGATTAGTACTATGCTTTTGGGTCCACTTCCAATCTATGTATTAGTTTATCAACAAGTGTCATCTACTCATAGGATTAATAAAGTTTATCCATTTGCGTGCAATTGTCATTGTTTACAATGCGTTTATGACACTTATATATGAACTATTTGGAAGTGTTACATTTACCCAATAATAGTTACTATCTCACAACCAAAATGTGACAATTAGGATATTTACAATAATAACAATAATTCTTTTCGAAAATTCAACCATACTTTATCAATGGCGAGATTCGTATTTGTCCATTGATGGTTACAATTGGTGCAATACCATTATTTAATACTGTCATATAATTACAACACTCTATCTATAGCTATATCATTGTATCCAAAGTGTTACACTAAAATGTCCTCGGCTCATGATTGATTTAATTTCTAATATCAATATATTATTATTTTTTTATTTATCTTGATTTTAAGTGTACAGTGGGATATGGTTATTATGTTTGTATGACCAGGTTATCTTAGTGTTTGTTTCTCTCCCAAAAATTAATGATATCGTTCTCTATATTCATTCCTATTGGTCTTCGTGTATTAAGAGTAAAGATCCAATAAGCCTCTCTATGGAACAGCTCCTTGACTCTATCACCTCCTCTTGGTTTCTTATTTATAACATCTATAATCATCCATCTGAATGATTCAACTTTACCTTGATGTTCAAATAAGAAATGTTTAGCCACACCAGTGGTGGTCTTCTCCTTATCAATATCATTCAAGTGCTCACGGATTCTGCTCCTAGCCTCCCGTGAGGTACAACCCACGTACTGGACCCTGCAAATTGAACACTCTACCATATATATGACAAATTCTGTTCTACAATTTGTACATTGTTTACAATCATAGACCTTTGTCGTATGTGCTGACTGAAACACCTTTCTGCACATAGTGAAACTGCACGCCGTGCAGCTTCTTGTGCCACATCTGTAGTGACCTTTACAATTTAGCCAACTACTTTGCTTGGCTGGTCTTCTAAGGGCACTAGGCGAGATAATATTCCCAATAGTGACATTTCTTCTAGACGTGAATCTACAGCCCTTATCTATTACTTTATTCAATACATCATCTCCTCGTAAAATAGGGAGATTCTTCTTTATTATGTTACAAATTTCTTTGTATTGACTAGTATAGGTTGTTACAAATGTGACTTCTCCCTTGGTATCAGTATTAGCTCTCTTTGGCTGTAACAATGTTTCTCTTGATATGTACCCTACTTCTTTATACGCTTTGTTTATGGGTCCTTCCGGATAACCCCTTTCTCTCAATTTCTCCAACAATGCTGCACTTTCCACCTGGTAATCTGATTCACTAGAGCAGTTACGTTTCGCCCTAATAAATTGTCCTTTTGCCACGCCGTAATGCATGTGGCGAGGGTGACAACTCTTTGCATGTATCAGCGAATTTGCTGATATTGGCTTAGTGTACAATTTAGTTGTGACCTTCTTTTTCTCACGGTCACCCATTAGTGTAACATCTAGATAATCAATTTTAATGGAGTTAAACACAGATGTAAACTCCAAGCCAACCTTGTTGTCATTAAGGTATGCAACAAATTTGTCACTTTCTGTCATATTACCTGACCATATGAATAGCAAATCGTCTATGTAACGTTTGTATCCTATAATCTGTCCTCTGTATGGGTTCGTATCTGCAAAGATGTGGGATAGCTCCCACCAGCCCATGAAAAGATTTGCATAGGCTGGTGCAAACTTGGCTCCCATGGCCGTCCCACGTCTCTGCAGATAGTATTTACCCCCAAATTCAAAATAATTGTGACTCAGTAAAAACTCCACATAGTGAAGGCTTGGTGGCAGTGAGATATATGCTGGATGTGCTAAGTGATTACACCACAGTGCTTAAAGATTACATTGTACAATCCATAGAGTTTTTACTGAGTCACAATTATTTTGAATTTGGGGGTAAATACTATCTGCAGAGACGTGGGACGGCCATGGGAGCCAAGTTTGCACCAGCCTATGCAAATCTTTTCATGGGCTGGTGGGAGCTATCCCACGTCTTTGCAGATACGAACCCATACAGAGGACAGATTATAGGATACAAACGTTACATAGACGATTTGCTATTCATATGGTCAGGTAATATGACAGAAAGTGACAAATTTGTTGCATACCTTAATGACAACAAGGTTGGCTTGGAGTTTACATCTGTGTTTAACTCCATTAAAATTGATTATCTAGATGTTACACTAATGGGTGACCGTGAGAAAAAGAAGGTCACAACTAAATTGTACACTAAGCCAATATCAGCAAATTCGCTGATACATGCAAAGAGTTGTCACCCTCGCCACATGCATTACGGCGTGGCAAAAGGACAATTTATTAGGGCGAAACGTAACTGCTCTAGTGAATCAGATTACCAGGTGGAAAGTGCAGCATTGTTGGAGAAATTGAGAGAAAGGGGTTATCCGGAAGGACCCATAAACAAAGCGTATAAAGAAGTAGGGTACATATCAAGAGAAACATTGTTACAGCCAAAGAGAGCTAATACTGATACCAAGGGAGAAGTCACATTTGTAACAACCTATACTAGTCAATACAAAGAAATTTGTAACATAATAAAGAAGAATCTCCCTATTTTACGAGGAGATGATGTATTGAATAAAGTAATAGATAAGGGCTGTAGATTCACGTCTAGAAGAAATGTCACTATTGGGAATATTATCTCGCCTAGTGCCCTTAGAAGACCAGCCAAGCAAAGTAGTTGGCTAAATTGTAAAGGTCACTACAGATGTGGCACAAGAAGCTGCACGGCGTGCAGTTTCACTATGTGCAGAAAGGTGTTTCAGTCAGCACATACGACAAAGGTCTATGATTGTAAACAATGTACAAATTGTAGAACAGAATTTGTCATATATATGGTAGAGTGTTCAATTTGCAGGGTCCAGTACGTGGGTTGTACCTCACGGGAGGCTAGGAGCAGAATCCGTGAGCACTTGAATGATATTGATAAGGAGAAGACCACCACTGGTGTGGCTAAACATTTCTTATTTGAACATCAAGGTAAAGTTGAATCATTCAGATGGATGATTATAGATGTTATAAATAAGAAACCAAGAGGAGGTGATAGAGTCAAGGAGCTGTTCCATAGAGAGGCTTATTGGATCTTTACTCTTAATACACGAAGACCAATAGGAATGAATATAGAGAACGATATCATTAATTTTTGGGAGAGAAACAAACACTAAGATAACCTGGTCATACAAACATAATAACCATATCCCACTGTACACTTAAAATCAAGATAAATATAAAAATAATAATATATTGATATTAGAAATTAAATCAATCATGAGCCGAGGACATTTTAGTGTAACACTTTGGATACAATGATATAGCTATAGATAGAGTGTTGTAATTATATGACAGTATTAAATAATGGTATTGCACCAATTGTAACCATCAATGGACAAATACGAATCTCGCCATTGATAAAGTATGGTTGAATTTTCGAAAAGAATTATTGTTATTATTGTAAATATCCTAATTGTCACATTTTGGTTGTGAGATGGTAACTATTATTGGGTAAATGTAACACTTCCAAATAGTTCATATATAAGTGTCATAAACGCATTGTAAACAATGACAATTGCACGCAAATGGATAAACTTTATTAATCCTATGAGTAGATGACACTTGTTGATAAACTAATACATAGATTGGAAGTGGACCCAAAAGCATAGTACTAATCCGAGCAGAACTGCATGTGTGAGGTTATTATACATATATTTGAGAGAAAACATAACCTTCATTTCAAACAATATTACCTCTAACTGTCCAGTATAGAAAGGGTTAACAAGCACACTTATTAGCAACCAATGAGGTTGCGAGGGAGCGTATAAAGCTCCACAGGCGACCAATAGTTAGTGAGTCTATGAATAAGGCGGACAGCCGAAACATGTCAGACTGGCCTTTAAGTAGTGTTTCTGATTTTTAATATTACTGCACGTGAGCAACTTTGTTTTAACTTGTCCTAATAAAGAGAACTTTTATCTTAAACAGTACCATTGTTTTGGAATTCATATATACCCGACCTGGAAGAGGGCCGGTGTGTACTGTAAAAGGGCAATCCAGCCCACCCGAGGGGGCTCCGGGTAAGACAGCACAGAATACATGCCAAGACCGGCTTAACATATAGGAGAGGAGCAACGCTGCCAGCTCGGATGACTCATTCACTGATTGGCCGCAACTAAGCACGTGTATCGTGACGTCAGACGCCGAAGGGAAATCTCTAAACCACGAGAGAGTGGAATATCAGTGATCCCGGAGGTTTTACGAGACGGTGTGACCAGAACGAAGTGTCTATATCGGTCAGAAGAAGAGCAGGTGAGAGTGCAATATATCCCTCATATGCTATATAGAAGCCGTTAGCGGTCGGACATCCAGGACCACGAAGAAATTCACGCTACTGTGGATAAATACTTTGCAGTGCCGGTGTGTACTGATGTTTTTCCAATACCTAAAAGGTTTACAGAAATTATTACTAAGGAATGGGATAGGCCAGGTGTGCCGTTCTCTCCACCTCCTATTTTTAGAAAAATGTTTCCTATAGACGCCACCACACGGGACTTATGGCAGACAGTCCCTAAGGTGGAGGGAGCAGTTTCTACTCTAGCAAAGCGTACTACTATCCCTGTCGAGGACAGTTGTGCTTTTTCAGATCCAATGGATAAAAAATTAGAAGGTTACCTTAAGAAAATGTTTATTCAACAAGGTTTTATCCTACAGCCCCTTGCATGCATTGCTCCTGTCACTGCAGCTGCGGCGTTCTGGTTTGAGTCTCTGGAAGAGGCTTTACAGGTAGCGACTCCATTGGATGACATACTTGGCAAACTTAGAGCACTTAAGCTAGCCAATTCTTTTGTTTCTGGTGCCATTGTTCATTTGACTAAACTAACAGCTAAGAATTCTGGTTTTGCTATACAGGCACGTAGGGCGCTATGACTTAAATCATGGTCAGCTGACGTTACTTCAAAGTCTAAGCTGCTTAACATTCCCTTCAAGGGGCAGACCCTATTCGGGCCTGGTTTGAAGGAGATTATTGCTGATATCACTGGAGGAAAAGGTCATGCCCTTCCTCAGGACAGGTCCAAATCAAGGGCCAAACAGTCTAATTTTCGTGCCTTTCGAAACTTCAAGGCAGGTGCGGCATCAACTTCCTCTAATGCAAAACAAGAGGGAACTTTTGCTCAGTCCAAGACGGTCTGGAGGCCAAACCAGACCTGGAACAAAGGTAAGCAGGCCAAAAAGCCTGCTGCTGCCTCTAAGACAGCATGAAGGAACGGCCCCCTATCCGGTAGCGGATCTAGTAGGGGGCAGACTCTCACTCTTCGCCCAGGCGTGGGCAAGAGATGTTCAGGATCCCTGGGCGTTGGAAATTATATCCCAGGGATATCTTCTGGACTTCAAAGCTTCCCCCCCAAAAGGGAGATTTCACCTTTCACAATTATCTGCAAACCAGATAAAGAGAGAGGCATTCTTACACGGTGTACGAGACCTCCTAGTTATGGGAGTGATCCATCCAGTCCCAAAGGAGGAACAGGGACAGGGTTTTTACTCAAATCTGTTTGTGGTTCCCAAAAAAGAGGGAACCTTCAGACCAATTTTGGATCTAAAGATCTTAAACAAATTCCTCAGAGTTCCATCATTCAAGATGGAAACTATTCGTACCATCCTACCTATGATCAAGGAGGGTCAATATATGACTACAGTGGATCTAAAGGATGCTTATCTTCATATTCCGATACACAAAGATCATCATCGGTTTCTCAGGTTTGCCTTTCTGGACAGGCATTACCAGTTCATAGCTCTTCTTTTTGGATTAGCTACAGCCCCAAGAATCTTCACAAAGGTTCTAGGGTCGCTTCTGGCGGTCCTAAGGCCGCGGGGCATATCAGTGGCCCCTTATTTAGACGACATCCTGATACAGGCGTCAAACTTCCAAATTGCCAAGTCTCATACGGACATAGTACTGGCATTTCTGAGGTCGCATGGGTGGAAGGTGAACGAGGAAAAGAGTTCTCTATCCCCACTCACAAGAGTTTCCTTCCTAGGGACTCATAGATTCTGTAGAAATGAAAATTTACCTGACGGAGTCCAGGTTATCAAAGCTTCTAAATTCCTGCCGTGTTCTTCATTCCATTCCGCGCCCTTCGGTGGCTCAGTGCATGGAAGTAATCGGCTTAATGGTAGCGGCAATGGACATAGTGCCGTTTGCACGCTTACATATCTCGGGTCCATCTGTCCAAAGGTATGACCTTTCGCAGGCCAGATTGGACAATTGTAACAACAGATGCCAGCCTTCTAGGTTGGGGTGCAGTCTGGAACTCCCTGAAGGCTCAGGGATCGTGGACTCAGGAGGAGACACTCCTTCCAATAAATATTCTGGAACTGAGAGCGATATTCAATGCTCTTCAGGCTTGGCCTCAGTTAGCAACTCTGAGGTACATCAGATTTCAGTCGGACAACATCACGACTGTGGCTTACATCAACCATCAAGGGGAACAAGAAGTTCCCTAGCGATGTTAGAAGTCTCAAAAATAATTCGCTGGGCAGAGATTCACTCTTGCCACCTGTCAGCTATCCATATCCCAGGTGTAGAGAACTGGGAGGCGGATTTTCTAAGTCGACAGACTTTTCATCCGGGGGAGTGGGAACTCCATCCGGAGGTCTTTGCACAATTGATTCATCGTTGGGGCAAACCAGAACTGGATCTAATGGCGTCTCGCCAGAACGCCAAGCTTCCTTGTTACGGATCCAGGTCCAGGGATCCCAAGGCGACGCTGATAGATGCTCTAGCAGCGCCCTGGTTTTTCAACCTGGCTTATGTGTTTCCACCGTTTCCTCTGCTCCCTCGACTAATTGCCAAAATCAAGCAGGAGAGAGCATTAGACATGTGCGGTTCGTTTCGGATTAATTCGGAAATTCGGTAAATTCGGTAAATTCGGAGATTCGGATCGATTCGGATTTCCGAATTAAAATACTTCCGAATCTACCGAATGAATCCGAAATAGCTGCTGTATCTCCGAATAAATCCGAATTAGCTCGTTAAGATTCGGCATTTCCCCATAGGAAACAATGGGAGTTTCGGCTGAAAAAAAACTAACACCGCAGCCCCATTGTTTCCTATGGGGAAACACTAAGTCTGCACCTAACACCCTAACATGTACCCCGAGTCTCTAAACACCCCTAATCTGACACTTATTAACCCCTAATCTGCTGCCTCCGCTATCGCTGACACCTGCATTATTTTATTAACCCCTAATCTGCCGACCGAATATCGCCTCCGCCTACATTATAGCTATTAACCCCTAATCTGCTGTCCCTAACACCGCCGACCCCTACATTATAGTTATTAACCCCTAATCTGCCCCCCCCAACGTCGCCGCAATCTAACTATAAGTATTAACCCCTAATCTGCCGACCCGATATCGCCGCCGCCTACATTATAGCTATTAACCCCTAACCTGCTGTCCCTAACACCGCCGACCCCTACATTATAGTTATTAACCCCTAATCTGCCTCCCCCCAACGTCGCCGCAATCTAACTACAAGTATTAACCCCTAATCTGCCGACCGCAAATCGCCGCCACTATAATAAATGTATTAACCCCTAAACCGCCGCACTCCCGCCTCGCAAACACTATAATACATTTTATTAACCCCTAATCTGCCCTCCCTAACATCGCCGCCACCTACCTACAATTATTAACCCCTAATCTCCCGCCCCCATCGTCGCCGCTACTATAATAAGGTTATTAACCCCTAAACCTAAGTCTAACCCTAACACCCCCTAACTTAAATATAATTTAAATAAAACGAAATAAGTTTACTATAGTTAAATAAATGAATCCTATTTAAAACTAAAGACTTACCTGTAAAATAAACCCTAAGATAGCTGCAATATAACTAATAGTTACATTGTAGCTATTTTAGGATTTATATTTATTTTACAGGCAACTTTGTATTTATTTTAACTAGGTACAATAGTTATTAAATAGTTAATAACTATTTAATAACTACCTAGCTAAAATAAATACAAATTTACCTGTAAAATAAATCCTAACCTAAGTTACACTAACACCTAACACTACACTATCATTAAATTAACTAAATAAATGAATCATATTTAAAACAAAATACTTACCTGTAAAATAAACCCTAATATAGCTGCAATATAACTAATAGTTGCATTGTAGCTATTTTAGCATTTATATTTATTTTACAGACAACTTTGTATTTATTTTAACTAGGTACAATAGCTATTAAATAGTTATTGACTAATTAATAGCTACCTAGTTAAAATAATTACAAAATTACCTGTAAAATAAATCCTAACCTAAGTTACAATTAAACCTAACACTACACTGTCATTAAATAAATTAACTACAAGTACCTACAATTATCTACAATTAAATAAACTAAAGTACAAAACCCCCCCACTAAATTACAAAAAAAAACAAACACTAAATTACAAAAAATAAAAAAATATTACAAGAATTTTAAACTAATTACACCTAATCTAAGCCCCCTAATAAAATAACAAAGCCCCCCAAAATAAAAAAAAATGCCCTACCCTATACTAAATTACAAAAGTTAACAGCTCTATTACCTTACCAGCCCTGAACAGGGCCCTTTGCGGGGCATGCCCCAAAGAAAACAGCTCTTTTGCCTGTAAAAAAAAAACACAATCCCCCCCCCACATTACAACCCACCACCCACATACCCCTACTCTAACCCAAACCCCCCTTAAATAAACCTAACACTACCCCCCTGAAGATCTCCCTACCTTGAGTCGTGTTCACCCAGCCGGGCCGAAGTCTTCATCCGATGGGGCAGAAGAGGACATCCAGACCGGCAGAAGTCTTCATCCAAGCGGGGCAAGAAGAGGTCTTCCATCCATCAGAAAAGTACAAAAAAACAAACAAACACTAAATTAGCAAAAATAATAAAATATTACAATAATTTTAAACTAATTACACCTAATCTAAGCCCCCTACTAGCTATTAATATAGCTACAATATAACTAATAGTTACATTGTAGCTATTTTAGGATTTATATTTATTTTACAGGCAACTTTGTATTTATTTTAACTAGGTACAATAGCTATTAAATAGTTAATAACTACCTAGCTAAAATAAATACAAATTTACCTGTAAAATAAACCCTAACCTAAGTTACAATTACACCTAACACTACACTGTCATTAAATTAACTAAATAAATTAATCCTATATAAAACTAAATACTTACCTGTAAAATAAACCCTAATATAGCTACAATATAACTAATAGTTACATTGTAGCTATTTTAGCATTTATATTTATTTTACAGGCAACTTTGTATTTATTTTAACTAGGTACAATGGCTATTAAATAGTTATTGACTAATTAATAGCTACCTAGTTAAAATAATTACAAAATTACCTGTAAAATAAATCCTAACCTAAGTTACTATTAAACCTAACTCTACACTATCATTAAATAAATTAACTACAAGTACCTACAATTAAATACAATGAAATAAACTAAACTAAAGTACAAAAAAAACAAACACTAAATTACAAAAAATGAAAAAAATTACAAGAATTTTAAACTAATTACACCTAATCTAAGCCCCCTAATAAAATAACAAAGCCCCCCAAAATAAAAAAATGCCCTACCCTATACTAAATTACAAAAGTAATCAGCTCTATTACCTTACCAGCCCTTAAAAGGGCCTTTTGCGGGGGCATGACCCAAAGAAAACAGCTCTTTTGCCTGTAAAAAAAAACACAATACCCCCCCCACATTACAACCCACCACCCACATACCCCTACTCTAACCCAAACCGCCCTTAAATAAACCTAACACTACCCCCCTGAAGATCTCTCTACCGTGTCTTCACCCAGCGGGCCGAAGTCTTCATCCGATGGGGCAGAAGAGGACATCCAGACCGGCAGAAGTCTTCATCCAAGCGGGGCAAGAAGAGGTCTTCCATCCATCAGAAGTCTTGATCCAGGCGGCATCTTCTCTGTTCATCCATCCGGAGCGGAGCGGCAGCATCCTGAAGACATCCCACGCAGAGCATCCTCTTCTTTCTTGATCCGACGACTAGGTGACTGTACCTTTAAGTGACATCATCCAAGATGGCGTCCCTTGAATTCCGATTGGCTGATAGGATTCTATCAGCCAATCGGAATTAAGGTAGGAAAAATCTGATTGGCTGATTTAATCAGCCAATCAGATTCAAGTTCAATCCGATTGGCTGATGGAATCAGCCAATCAGATTGACCTCGCATTCTATTGGCTGTTCCGATCAGCCAATAGAATGCGAGCTCAATCTGATTGGCTGATTGGATCAGCCAATCGGATTGAACTTGAATCTGATTGGCTGATTGAATCAGCCAATCAGATTTTTCCTACCTTAATTCCGATTGGCTGATAGAATCCTATCAGCCAATCGGAATTCAAGGGACGCCATCTTGGATGACGTCACTTAAAGGTACAGTCACCTAGTCGTCGGATCAAGAAAGAAGAGGATGCTCTGCGTGGGATGTCTTCAGGATGCTGCCGCTCCGCTCCGGATGGATGAACAGAGAAGATGCCGCCTGGATCAAGACTTCTGATGGATGGAAGACCTCTTCTTGCCTCACTTGGATGAAGACTTCTGCCGGTCTGGATGTCCTCTTCTGCCCCATCGGATGAAGACTTCGGCCCGCTGGGTGAAGACACGGTAGAGAGATCTTCAGGGGGGTAGTGTTAGAGTAGGGGTATGTGGGTGGTGGGTTGTAATGTGGGGGGGGGGGTATTGTGTTTTTTTTACAGGCAAAAGAGCTGTTTTCTTGGGGGCATGCCCCCGCAAAAGGCCCTGTTCAGGGCTGGTAAGGTAATAGAGCTGATTACTTTTGTAATTTAGTATAGGGTAGGGCATTTTTTTATTTTGGGGGGCTTTGTTATTTTATTAGGGGGCTTAGATTAGGTGTAATTAGTTTAAAATTCTTGTAATTTTTTTTATTTTTTGTAATTTAGTGTTTGTTTTTTTTGTACTTTAGTTTAGTTTATTTCATTGTATTTAATTGTAGGTACTTGTAGTTAATTTATTTAATGATAGTGTAGTGTTAGGTTTAATAGTAACTTAGGTTAGGATTTATTTTACAGGTAATTTTGTAATTATTTTAACTAGGTAGCTATTAATTAGTCAATAACTATTTAATAGCTATTGTACCTAGTTAAAATAAATACAAAGTTGCCTGTAAAATAAATATAAATGCTAAAATAGCTACAATGTAACTATTAGTTATATTGTAGCTATATTAGGGTTTATTTTACAGGTAAGTATTTAGTTTTATATAGGATTAATTTATTTAGTTAATTTAATGACAGTGTAGTGTTAGGTGTAATTGTAACTTAGGTTAGGGTTTATTTTACAGGTAAATTTGTATTTATTTTAGCTAGGTAGTTATTAACTATTTAATAGCTATTGTACCTAGTTAAAATAAATACAAAGTTGCCTGTAAAATAAATATAAATCCTAAAATAGCTACAATGTAACTATTAGTTATATTGTAGCTATATTAATAGCTAGTAGGGGGCTTAGATTAGGTGTAATTAGTTTAAAATTATTGTAATATTTTATTATTTTTGGTAATTTAGTGTTTGTTTGTATTTTGGTACTTGTATGATGGATGGAAGACCTCTTCTTGCCCCGCTTGGATGAAGACTTCTGCCGGTCTGGATGTCCTCTTCTGCCCCATCGGATGAAGACTTCGGCCCGGCTGGGTGAACACGACTCAAGGTAGGGAGATCTTCAGGGGGGTAGTGTTAGGTTTATTTAAGGGGGGTTTGGGTTAGAGTAGGGGTATGTGGGTGGTGGGTTGTAATGTGGGGGGGGGGATTGTGTTTTTTTTTTTACAGGCAAAAGAGCTGTTTTCTTTGGGGCATGCCCCGCAAAGGGCCCTGTTCAGGGCTGGTAAGGTAATAGAGCTGTTAACTTTTGTAATTTAGTATAGGGTAGGGCATTTTTTTTATTTTGGGGGGCTTTGTTATTTTATTAGGGGGCTTAGATTAGGTGTAATTAGTTTAAAATTCTTGTAATATTTTTTTATTTTTTGTAATTTAGTGTTTGGTTTTTTTTGTAATTTAGTGGGGGGGTTTTGTACTTTAGTTTATTTAATTGTAGATAATTGTAGGTACTTGTAGTTAATTTATTTAATGACAGTGTAGTGTTAGGTTTAATTGTAACTTAGGTTAGGATTTATTTTACAGGTAATTTTGTAATTATTTTAACTAGGTAGCTATTAATTAGTCAATAACTATTTAATAGCTTTTGTACCTAGTTAAAATAAATACAAAGTTGCCTGTAAAATAAATATAAATGCTAAAATAGCTACAATGTAACTATTAGTTATATTGCAGCTATATTAGGGTTTATTTTACAGGTAAGTATTTTGTTTTAAATATGATTCATTTATTTAGTTAATTTAATGATAGTGTAGTGTTAGGTGTAATTGTAACTTAGGTTAGGATTTATTTTACAGGTAAATTTGTATTTATTTTAGCTAGGTAGTTATTAAATAGTTAATAACTATTTAATAACTATTGTACCTAGTTAAAATGAATACAAAGTTGCCTGTACAATAAATATAAATGCTAAAATAGCTACAATGTAACTATTAGTTATATTGCAGCTATCTTAGGGTTTATTTTACAGGTAAGTCTTTAGTTTTAAATAGGATTCATTTATTTAACTATAGTAAACTTATTTCGTTTTATTTAAATTATATTTAAGTTAGGGGGTGTTAGTGTTAGGGTTAGATTTAGGTTTAGGGGTTAATAACCTTATTATAGTAGCGGCGACGATGGGGGCGGGAGATTAGGGGTTAATAATTGTAGGTAGGTGGCGGCGATGTTAGGGAGGGCAGATTAGGGGTTAATAAAATGTATTATAGTGTTTGCGAGGCGGGAGTGCGGCGGTTTAGGGGTTAATACATTTATTATAGTGGCGGCGATTTGCGGTCGGCAGATTAGGGGTTAATACTTGTAGTTAGATTGCGGCGACGTTGGGGGGAGGCAGATTAGGGGTTAATAACTATAATGTAGGGGTCGGCGGTGTTAGGGACAGCAGATTAGGGGTTAATAGCTATAATGTAGGCGGCGGCGATATCGGGTCGGCAGATTAGGGGTTAATACTTATAGTTAGATTGCGGCGACGTTGGGGGAGGCAGATTAGGGGTTAATAACTATAATGTAGGGGTCGGCGGTGTTAGGGACAGCAGATTAGGGGTTAATAGCTATAATGTAGGCAGCGGCGATATCCGATCGGCAGATTAGGGGTTAAATAATGTTATTATAGGGTTTGCGATGTGGGGGGGCCTCGGTTTAGTGGTTCATAGGTAGTTTATGGGTGTTAGTGACTTAGTGTACTAAATGGGTGTTAGTGTACTAAAAACATACCGAATTTCGGAACGGAATAGAACCGAATTCAGCCGAATCCGAATAAATCCGAAACGAATTTATTCGGATCCGAATAAATCCGAAACGAATTTATTCAAATTTTGCCGAATCAGATTCGATCCGAAACGAAATTCTAAAAGTCCGAATCGATCCGAACCGAAAACGAACCAAATTTTTTAGCGGTGCACATGTCTAGAGAGCATCAGTGATTTTAATAGCGCCTGCGTGGCCACGCAGGACCTGGTATGCAGATCTAGTGGACATGTCATCCTTTCCACCATGGACTCTGCCTCTGAGACAGGACCTTCTACTTCAGGGTCCTTTCCACCATCCAAATCTAATTTCTCTGAGACTGACTGCATGGAGATTGAACGCTTGATTTTATCAAAGCGTGGCTTCTCCGAGTCAGTCATTGATACCTTAATACAGGCACGAAAGCCTGTCACCAGGAAAATTTATCATAAGATATGGCGTAAATATCTTTATTGGTGTGAATCCAAGGGTTACTCTTGGAGTAAAGTCAGGATTCCCAGGATATTATCCTTTCTCCAAGAAGGTTTGGAAAAAGGATTGTCAGCTAGTTCCTTAAAGGGACAGATTTCTGCGCTGTCTATTCTTTTGCACAAGCGTCTGGCAGATGTTCCAGACGTTCAGGCATTTTGTCAGGCTTTAGTTAGAATCAAGCCTGTGTTTAAACCTGTTGCTCCGCCATGGAGCTTAAATTTGGTTCTTAAGGTTCTTCAAGGAGTTCCATTTGAACCTCTTCATTCCATAGATATCAAACTTTTATCTTGGAAAGTTTTTTTTTTTTTGGTAGCTATTTCCTCGGCTCGTAGAGTCTCCGAGTTATCTGCCTTACAATGTGATTCTCCTTATCTGATTTCCATTCGGATAAGGTAGTCCTGCGTACCAAACCTGGGTTTTTACCTAAGGTGGTATCTAACAAGAATTCAATCAAGAGATTGTTGTTCCATCCTTGTGTCCTAATCCTTCTTCAAAGAAGGAACGTCTATTACACAATCTGGACGTGGTTCGTGCTTTAAAGTTTTACTTAAAAGCTACTAAAGATTTTCGTCAAACATCTGCTTTGTTTGTGGTCTACTCTGGTCAGAGGAGAGGTCAAAAGGCTTCGGCAACCTCTCTTTCTTTTTGGCTAAGAAGCATAATCCGCTTAGCCTATGAGACTGCTGGACAGCAGCCTCCCGAAAGGATTACAGCTCATTCTACTAGAGCTGTGGCTTCCACTTGGGCCTTTAAAAATGAGGCTTCTGTTGAACAGATTTGCAAGGCGGTGACTTGGTCTTCGCTTCATACTTTTTCAAAATTCTACAAATTTGATACTTTTGCTTCTTCGGAGGCTATTTTTGGGAGAAAGGTTTTACAGGCAGTGGTACCTTCCGTTTAAGTACCTGCCTTGTCCCTCCCTTCATCCGTGTACTTTAGCTTTGGTATTGATATCCCACAAGTAATGGATGGTCCGTGGACTGGATACACCTTACAAGAGAAAACACAATTTATGCTTACCTGATAAATTTATTTCTCTTGTGGTGTATCCAGTCCACGGCCCGCCCTGTCATTTTAAGGCAGGTAATTTTTTCATTTAAACTACAGTCACCACTGCACCCTATGGTTTCTCCTTTCTCTGCGTGTTTTCGGTCGAATGACTGGATATGGCAGTTAGGGGAGGAGCTATATAACAGCTCTGCTGTGGGTGTCCTCTTGCAACTTCCTGTTGGGAATGAGAATATCTCACAAGTAATGGATGATCCGTGGACTGGATACACCACAAGAGAAATACATTTATCAGGTAAGCATAAATTGTGTTTTTAAACAACATTCCAATTTACTTCTATAATCTAATTTGCTTAATTCTTTAGATATCCTTTGCTGAAGAAATAGCAATGCACATGGGTGAGCCAATCACAAGAGGCATCTGTGTGCAGCCACCAATCAGAAGCTACTGAGCCTATCTAGATATGCTTTCCAGCAAGGAATATCAAAAGAGTGAAGCAAATTAGATAATAGAAGTAAATTAGAAAGTTGTTTAAAATTGCATGCTCTTTCTAAATCACGAAAGAAAATATTTGGGTTTCATGTCCCTTTAAGATCAATTTCTTGGTGTTTGGCGCCATCTTGTGGTGCTTTGAAATACACCTATTTTCTTAATCCTTTAATTTTGTTACCCATCTCCTTACTCTGATGGAGTTTTTATTTTGACATCATGTAGCTTTTTCATGTTTGTTTTCTCAGGTTCATAATCTTGATACTTTATCATATTCAAGTTTATGTTTCTTTATTTACACTATCAGGTGTTTTATATTCACCTGCCTGTCAATGTATTTTGAATAGTCTCTAATATAAGGTATAATTGGTTGAGTTTTTGATCTCTAGATAGGCAGCTGTTGTAGCCGAATGGTTAGCTCCGCTGTCTAGCAGGTTTATACCTCTTATTTACAATTAAAAGTGTGTTTTATGTTTTCACTTTATTAATGTATTATGTTAGTCTCTTATTAGGGGATTATTGTCTGAGATTTTGATTTCTCGGAACAGGCAGCTGTAGTAGCCGGATATTTAGCTTGCTGCTTAGCAAGAGGAAGGTTTTCTAATGAAGCCAGCTACTTGTCCTTAAAGTTCTACTGCAGGCTCCGTTTGAGCCTATGCATTCTGTGGATATTGATCTGTTATCCCGGAAAGTTTTGATTTCTTTTTGCTCTTTTTATGCTCGTTGAGTCTTTGAGCTTTCGGCTCTGCAGTAGTATTCTCCTTCCTAATCTTTCATGCGGGTAGGCAGTCTTTTTGTGCCAATTTGGGATTTCTTCCTAAGGTAGTGTCAGACCACAATATCTATCAGGATTTGTTGTTCCTTCATTCTGTCATAATCCTTCCTCTCGGTAGGAACGCTTGTTGCATATTCTGATATTGTGCGTGCTCTGCAGTTCTTTCTGCAGGCATCTAGAGATTTTCATCTATCTTCTGCCTTATCTCTGATTTTCGTAAGGGTCAGAAGGCCACTTCTCTTGAGAAGTGTTATTTGTTTTTTGAGACAGTTGGAATACAGTTCTTTCCACTAGGACTGTCTCTTCTTTCTGGGCCTTTCAAGCTGAGACCTCTATGGATCAGATCTGCAGAGTAGTCTCTTGGTCCTGGTTACATATTTAAAAAAAAATTTTTTAAAAATCCACCATCTATGGTTTTTTGCCTCGGCTGAGGTTTCTTTTGGGAGGAACATTATTAGTAGAGCCTTCTGTTTAGGTCGGCCTTTCTTGTTCTCACTCCCTTCCATTCTGTGTCCTCTAGCTTGGGTATTGGTTCCCAATAGTAATTGAATGGATTTGTGGACTCTCCATACCATTGGAAAGAAAACAACATTTATGCTTACCTGATAAATTCTTTTCTTTCCTGGCATGGAGAGTCCACGACCCGCCCTTATGAATCAAGACAGCTTTTGGTCATTTTCTAAACCTCAGGCACCTCTATACCCTTGTGTTATCTTCTTTTTCCATTTTCCTTTGGCCGCATGACTGGGGGTTATGGGTAAGGGAAGTGACACTTAACAGCTCTGCTGGGGTGCTCTTTGCCTCCTCCTGCTGGCCAGAAAAGAATATCCCACTAGTAATTGAATGGATTTGTGGACTCTCTATGCCAGGAAAGAAAATAATTTATCAGGTAAGCATACATTTTGTTTTTCTATTTATCTGTCTTTGTGCAAAATATATAAACAGGTAGCCCTCAGTTTACGCCGGGGTTAGGTTCCAAAAGGAATGGTTGTAAATCGAAACCGTTGTAAATTGAAACCCAGTTTATAATGTAAGTCAATGGGAAGTGAGGGAGTTAGGTTCCAGGCCCCTCTCAAAATTGTCATATGTAACACCTAATATATTATTTTTAAAGCTTTGAAATGAAGACTTTAAATGCTAAACAGCATTATAAACCTAATAAAATAATCACACAACACAGACTTCACTTGCATTTTTCTGCAAACAGTTCTTTCTATGCATTCCAATCTGGAATGATTTATAGACAGGAAGATCTTATTCCTTTGAAATCTGCTCGATAGCTCAGGTCTGGTTAAACTGAGTAATTTCAGCTTGCTTGGCTTTGCTGAAACACAAGTGGACAGCTACAACTACTGGCTATTTTAATAAATGCACTGCTTCTCAATGCTTTTCAAAGCAGTCACATGACTGGAAAAAAAGGTTGTTATTCTGAAACGGTGTAAATTGAACCGTTGTAAACCGAGGGCCACCTGTAATCCTATGTTCCACAGCCTTGTTTGGACAGTGTCTTTTATTACCTATTTTATATTTGTCCCTAATTGTCCTCAGTAGGAAAGATAGATAAGGGGAAACATTAGGTTAAAATATTGCAGCGCTCATTACTTAATAGAAGCTCACTGGTATTAAGAAAACCAGCAATTTTCAGAGTTATTATTAATAAAGTAACAAACACTAGAGATCCCACTATATTTATATAAAAACAAGTAAATATATAATTACAATGAAATACAATTAGTACTTTATTTGTAGCAGCCTCTGCCAAAGTTTATGTATCAGTTAAAATTAGAATAGTGAGTTGAATATCGCAAAAGGGCTGTTCCTCTTGAACCCATCCATGCAATGGTCCCAAAATCTCAATCTAGAAGTCAAACACAAAACAAGGGGTGCCTCATAGTGAAGTATTATTTACCCAAATGGATAATAACTCAAGATCAAGGCAACTCACAGTTTAGGAGGCACTAAATATCTAGTGTAAAAAGTAAAAGCTAAAGTTTACAGTCGTTAGCTAGAATGAGCTCCAGGCAACGCCGTCACTTACTCCAATCAAAATCTGTCACCTTTTCACGGGTGGAAACAAACCACAGAAAAAAATGAACCCCTTAAAGGGACAGTAAAGTGATAATTAGACATTCATGATTTAGACAGAGCATATGATTTTAAACAACTTTCCAATTTACTTCTATTTTTTAAATTGGTTTCCTTCTCTTGTTATCCTTTGCTGAAAGGTTTATCTAGGTAAGCTCAGGAGCAGCAAAGAACCTAGGTTCTAGCAGCTGATTGGTGGCTGCATATATATACCGCTTGTCATTGGCTCACCCATGTGTTCAGTTAGTGTGTCTTTTTCTCCTCTTTTGGCACTCTGTCGTCACGCTATTTCTGCATACCTCAATCCCTTATTTTAACCCTTTACAAGTATTAGTTAGTATAGCTCTGCATCTTCACACTGGGAGCCGCCATCTTGGAGCTTATATTTGTTATGTAACTTTTAAACTGGGCAAAAAAAACCCTGCAAAAATACAACACTTCCGCTCTATATTATGTGAGCTGTCATAAAGCAGATCTGTGAAAGCGCATTGTTCCTATAAAAGGATGTTCACCTGTCTAGCTTTTCAGGGCTGATGGGCCGCTGCAGGCCATATCATCTGCTGGGGATCAGTGGCAGGGAGAAGAAAAAATCTTGCAAGGCTACTAAACTGCAGACTAGGCTGCAAGGGGGGATTAAGGGGGAGGTTAGGGGCTGAGTGTGGGGAGGATTAGGAGGAAGGTTAGGGGCTGGGGGGCCTAGAACAACAATTGTTCCGTTCCAGAGTTGTACCCAGCAGTTTAATGTCCCTTTAACAAGAGAGCGGGCAATTTAGATAAAACGAATTGCTTGTGTCATTTAAGCACTGAAACTGGGAAAATTCTGAGTCCATAAGGGGTTAAAGGGATGCTAAAAATTCAAATGAAACGTTTATGGTTCCGATAAAACATGCAGTTTTAAACAACTTTCCCATTGACTTCCATTATCAATTGGTGCTCTGCCTTTTAATATGCACACTTTCTGAGGTACCAGCTGCTACTGAGCATGTGCAAGAGTTTACAGTGTTGACCTATATGAGTCTGTAATTGGCTGATGGCTGTTGCATGAAGGGAAATAGAAGCAATCTTTAAAATTTCAAAAAAATAATCTACTGATAGTTTAAGGTTCAGAATAAGTGCTATTGCATTGTCTTTTTATTGTGCATTATGGAATTATAATGGTCATGTAAACATTTTATATTACAATCTCATACTCTTCAAGGGACATAAAAAAAACACATTTTTATTTCATGGTTCAGATAAAGAATATCATTTTTTTGTAACTTTTTGTTTTTATTCAGAAGACAGGTTTACATTGATGTTTAACAGACACTCTGGTGTTATAATTGTACCACAATACATCAACAGTGTTCTCCTCATAAAATCTTGCTAGCCGGGTGTTATTATGAAGTCGCTGGATGGGAACAGTGTACTAGTTTGAAATATTATAAAAAATATTGTCATTTATAAATGTTTCTTAAGCTATCCAATGCACAAATTAATTACATAATTTAGCACAAATTGATTAAATTATTATTTGAGCAACAAATAATAAAAACAATTGGGGGGGGGTGGAGCAAGCTCTGAGACTGAACGGTCGCACACTGCCATAGCTCCGGCTATATATTACAAATAACTGTATATTTGGCCGTTCAGCTCAGCCTAATCTGTAGTCACAGGGTGCCTACTAGCTCATAGATCCTACATAAGAAGCCCGAAGATTAAGGGACATCGGCGAGTAAAGCCATCTTTCAGCTCGTGAGGAGACCTAATAGCAAAAGTGAGAACGACCACAAAGGACACTTCCTAGCGACAAGGAGCTACTTAATCCGTAAGGATTGTGGAGATATAGAGAACTTTTGCCTTTGATGTACCAGTTCCACTTATTGAGGGAAACGACGACACAACATCATCTCACTGCATAAAAACTGAGGTACAGCACTACTTCTGCAGAGCTCCAACATCGGAGAAAGGCGGGCCATGACTGAATCGCAGTTCACCTACACCCCAATTATGCTGCATTAGACCAGAGAACGGCTCAACATAGCGGCAAAAGATTTCCACTCCATACCCTATACCTCGAGCACTGATCCGGAGCCTAATAGACTGACACCCTCCCTAGTTTGAACATGGAGACTAGGATTGAGCTCATACTCACCGATTTGTGCACCGACATTAAGGAACATTTTAAGACCCTAACCGCAGAAATAGAAGCTCTTTTTGATCCTATCTGCGCTTCCTATGCTGCCTTTTGGGTCAGACGGTCCTGAGCTCTCAGAGAATGATACCTGCATCTTGGAAGGGCTAATAGTAACTCAGACAACCAATCTAGTGACTTTACCTAAGCATGCTACAGCTTTTGAGGCAATAAGGACAGAGATCTATGCAAAGATCGTCTCAGAGACTAACCCTCAGCCTACACCTCATAGTCCTACATTGACTAGCTGGGGACAAAACATAAGCGGTATGACAGGTAGTCTTCTCATTCAACCACCTCGTTCAGGTGGATTTGGAATTGGGTAGGTGCCAAAAAGGAGTGAGAGATACATTTACAGAGTCTCTGGGAGACTTTCCTAATTTACTTTCTAAGACTGCCCACTCACAATGTTTATTATTTTTTTTAGGTTATTAGATTTGCTGTGTTATGTAGTCTACATAAACATCGAATAAATAGCCTCTATGTTTTGTTACACCATTTTTTGATGAGGTATATGGTTTATCTCTTAGATATTACAGCAATAAGAGATTAAATGTTTATGTATATTTTATTAGTTTCATAATATACATTTTTTTTCTATGGAGTTCTTGTTAATTGACTCAATGTCTGCTAGATGGCTTAGCAATTGTATTCCCACAGATAATTCTCAAGGACAGAATCTGAATTCTGACATGTGATATATAGTTAAGCTTAAAGGGAGATGATAAATGGCTATGTCTTATATAACCCAACCTAAGATATAAAATTATCTGGCTACTGTTCAAGGGTTTGAGGTAGACATAATATACCTATATCACTCTAAAACTGGCAGTACAAGGCATTTTATTGTGATAGTTATATCTTATACCTAACTTAATACTGGAACCTTACGCATTCTGCCGCAGAGTATAGGGCCCATGTGGCTGACTAATATGTTAAGGAGTAAACGTGGATCAATGCCTAAGCTCTTCAGAGGATGTAGTTGGCACTGCCTATAGATTATTTTTCATTATCTTAACGTAAATATTTATATACAGATAGTCCACATTACTCTTACAATTATTCTCCTGCACTACTCAGCAACTTAATATCTATGTCTCTATATCCCTTAAGATAGCCATCTAGCAGTAGCATATCTCCCTCACAATCTCAACTAGAACTAGTAATTGTGTTACTTCACATTTTGCAAATAATCCATGACTGAAGGTGACAGCCTCATATTAGCTAATGTTGCTAATGTTGCAGTTTCTCTTTCTACTCATATCCAAACATGATCCCTAATTCCTCACTACTAGCTCCATATCCCCCTCCTCCACAGTTAACCTTGCAAACATAGGAAAATGTATCCTGCAACCTATTTATTTATACCACAGACGCAACAAACTATAAACTGACTTTGAAAATCGTAAAAATATATTTTTTCACTAACCACTATTCAAATCCAAAAATGGTCTCTATCTAACCTATATATCACCTACAACCAGTTCTAGTACACTATTGTTTGCCTCTGCTACTCCAAAAATATATCCCTTATCCCTGTAAATTTGATATTACTACTCCCACCTACTTATATCCTTAATGAACATGGCCCAAGAGTGGCCGTTTAAATATTATGGGAAACAGGGCCGTCTTTAACACGGGCAAAAGGGGCAGATGCCCTGGGCCCAGTCTTTGTTATGGGACCCAAAGCAGCTGCCCCTTGAGCCCGCTTAGCAGGGGCGGACTGGGCCTCTTAACACTGTAAAATGAGCCGCTGGCTAGGGGTGGAAGGAACAGGGGCGTCATGTGACACAGTCTGTGTGTGACACAGTCTCCCACTTGGCGCTCCCCGTCGGTGCCCTGACACTCACTTATCACTTCCTCCCAGAGTGAGTCCCTCCCAGTCCCAGCATCCTATGCACACAGCCGCGTGCGTGGGAATAGTGACAGAGGGAAGCAGCGGACTGAGCGAGCTGAGGGACTCGGGAGGCAAGCAGTAGGCTAGCCCTGCAGTCTGCAGCAGTGAGGCTAGGCCGGTCAGTGGTCACAGTCCCACAGAGGTGTTGTCTGGTGAGCAAAAACATCACCAGTGATGTAATTTTGTTTTTAATGGCATTGGCTATTTGGCTGCTTAAAGGTTTTGCTTTGTGGATCATCCACAAAACAAAACCTTTTTAGAGCAGTCAAATAGCCAATGCCATTAAAATCTAAATTACATCACTGGCTGCATACAAATTAAAGGAATCTGCGGAATCTGTTGGCGCTCTACAAATAACCGATAATAATAATAATAATAAATAATAAAAGGATCCACCACATCCACAGTGGATGTGGTGGATCCTTTAATTTGTATGCAGCCAGCCCATGCACACAAGTATGGTTGACAGAGCTCGCGTTTCTTTACACTCACTAGAAATAAGACCCAACCCAAGTTGGGTTTTTTGCTTTGAATTTCTAACATAAACGTATGGAATTATTTTCTCAACAAATGCTGCTTTTTTAATGTACACATTATAGCCTAGTTGTATTAAAAATAAAAATTTGTTTTTTTTGTGATGTTGGGGTGGAGAACAAATTGCATGGGGGGGGGGGGGGGCAAGAAAATGTTTGCCCAGGGTCCAATCAATATTAAAGACGGCCCTGCTGGGTAATAGACAAATTCGAATGTAAAAGAGGTTCAATGCTGAAAATATTAAAAACAATATTAACTAATTATAGCTTTAATATTGGTTGGTCAGTAAAAATAGCCGGTTGGTGCTCCCACTTAAAAGGCCCTGAGGAGAAAGCTGTTAAAGAACCATAGAAAATGTTGTTAGCTTGTTGCTTACTCAAAAAAGCATTTTTGTTAATATCCATAAAAGTCCTCAAATTTAAGAGGGAGTCCATTACAACTATATCTGAGACAGAAGAGTTCCAGCCTGTGTTCCTCTATATTTTACTTATAATAATATGTAATAGAACAAGTGCAACAAAAACAACTTACAACTCTCCTAGCCAGTTGGGAAACACATCAGTACCTAGAAACACTATCATTAGTTATGTAGGCTGGCGATCATTTTCTCATACGTATTAGCATTTTGTGTTTTGGGGTTGCCATGTTGCAGTTAAAAAGAAAAGAACATGTTGAATACCACAATTGAAACCTACAAATAGTTTATTTCAAAACCAGTCCTAAAGCCCGTGTACACGGGCCAAAGTCCCCATCCACTTGGATCCCCTCTCCCTCCCTCCTTACCCTTCCCTACTGCTCTCAACATTTTTTTTTCTGCAGTGCAGCGGTCCCACCCACTCTCGCCCCCTCCCATGCCCGCTCCCACCCCCCTCTCGCCCCCCTCCTTCTCTGCTGTCTGATCCTCACAATCTTTTGAAGTCTTGCCCAGTCTCGTGTGCAGTCACTGACTGATCCTTCCTTACGACCAGGTATGTTTGTCTTGCGCTGCAGTCTCTACTGCGTATTACTGCATCGGACAAACATACCTGGCCTTTTATAATATAGGATAAGGGAAAACTGTTTTTTAAAAACAAAAAAGGAAGAAGTAGACGAAAAAAAGACAACAAGCTTATATCTGGACTCATATTTCCTTTGACTAGTTCAGTTACAATAGAGAAAACCCAGAAGATAGACACGAATAGCTCATTTACTATATATGCTTTGGGAAGTATCTCAGGACTCGGTACAAAGGCTTTCTCTCCTACAAAAGAATAAACAAAGAAAATACCTTAAAGGGACACTGAACCCAATTTTTTTCTTTTGTGATTCAGATAGAGCATGCAATTTTAAAGGGCCAGTAAACCTAAAAAATAATGTTATATAATTCTGCACATAGTGCAGAATTATATAACATTATATTAGCAGCAGCTTTATAAAACCTAATATTCCCTGTGAATTTTTATGAAAAAATACTGTTTTTCCAGACCCGCTCTCTGTGCTCTTCTGAGCGGGTCTGTTTTTTACACAGAGCACATCTGGCCAGCTTGTTTAGGCATAATGGTTATTAAACTCCATCAAAGTCTTTTTGGTATTTTCTTAAAGGGACACTGAACCCAACATTTTTCTTTTGTGATTCAGATAGAGCATGCAATTTTAAGCATCTTTCTAATTTACTCCTTTTATCAAATGTTATTTATTCTCTTGGTATCTTTATTTGAAATGCAAGAAAGTAAGTTTAGATGCCAGTCCATTTTTGGTGAACAACCTGGGTTGTCCTTGCTGATTGATGGATAAATTCATCCACCAATAAAAAAGTGCTGTCCAGTGTCTTGGACCAAGAAAAGAAAAATTGATAAAAGGAGTAAATTAGAAAGTTGCTTAAAGGGCCAGTAAACCTAAAAAATAATGTTATATAATTCTGCACATAGTGCAGAATTATATAACATTATATTAGCAGCAGCTTTATAAAACCTAATATTCCCTGTGAATTTTAAGAAAAAAATACTGTTTTCCAGACCCGCTCTCTGTGCTCTTCTGAGCGGGTCTGTTTTTTACACAGAGCGCATCTGGCCAGCTGTCTAGTCACAGCCCGGCTTCATTATTTAGATATCCTTTGTTAAAGAAATAGCACTGCACATGGGTGAGCCAATCACATGAGGCAAATATGTGCAGCCACCAATCAGAAGTTACTGAGCCTATCTAGATATGCTTTTCAGGAAGGAATATCAAGAGAATGAAGCAAAGTAGATAACAGAAGTAAATCAGAAAGTTGTTTAAAATGATATTCTTTATCTGAATCATGAAAGAAAACATTTGGGTTTAATGTCCCTTTAAAATTGCATGTTCTATCTGAATCACGAAAGAAAAATGTTGGGTTCAGTGTCCCTTTAAGTAAATACCAAAGACTTTGATGGAGTTTAATAACCATTATGCCTAAACAATGTAATTTTATTATTTCTGTATCGTGATAAATGTTTTCATAAGCTTGTTTATTAAAAAAAAAAAAATGCATGTGTTTCACATATGATTGTACTTTCTGGTATTATAACAATTCTTATTAAAGGGATATAAAACACTAAATAATTGCTAGATAGAATGATGCATTCAAAGAAAAGATTAGTCTGAGAATAGCATGTAGATGTATTTTTTAAAGTTTCATTAGCTCAGCTGTTTAAATGTTGGCAAATTAAAGGAGCAGTCAACACTGTAGATTTGCATAATCAACAAATGCATGATAAGAAGCAATGCAATAGCACTTAGTCTGAACTTCAAATGAGTAGTAGATTTTTGTTAAATAAATTGCAAAGTTATGTCTATTTCCACTCCCCCTGTATCACGTGACAGTCATCAGCCAATCACAAATGCATATACGTATATGCTGTGAATTCTTGCACATGCTCAGTAGGAGTTGGTGACTCAAAAAGTGTAAATATAAAAAGACTGTGCACATTTTGTTAATGGAAGTAAATTGGAAAGTTGTTTAAAATTGCATGCTGTATCTGAATCATGAAGTTTAATTTTGACTTGAGTGTCCCTTTAAGTCTAAAGTTTTAGTGTCTATAAAACAATGGGAGCTGCCATGTTGTAACTTAGGTTTCTTTCTCTGCTGTGGCCAATTATAAATAGTTATAAATAGGTCACTAGAGTGTGCATCCAATTGTTTTGTGGAATATAACAGTGTTCTGCACTTCCAACAAGAACTGAAAAGCTCACAATTCCAGAATGAAATTACAGAAAAAGGGGGACAAAATAAATAATGAAAGTGTATTGCAGAGTTTATATATATATAATTTATATATATATATATATATATATATATATATATATATATATATATATATATAAAAATTTATATTACCATGTCAAAGTGTTTAAAGTCCCTTTAAGGTATGGTATTATATTTGGGCATAATGGGTGAGTGAATGCAATACCTTAGAAGGAACCAGCAAACTAAGTACTTCAGCTCATTAAGGCTATCAAACTAATTAAAAGTAAGATATTAAGAATGCAAATACTACATAAGGAATAAGCTACTTTCCAGTTGTTAGAAATTAGTGACTACTAAGATGACATCATATGCATTACATTAAAATACAGTTGTACTAAGCCCACCATTGAAAAGACCCTTGTAATAAGCACTGATCCAACATTATTATAGAGCTAAAAAAAAAATCAGCAAACACCATGACAATTAAGCATGTGAGGATTACAGCATTGGAGAGTTGGCGTAAACACTTTTAGTTGGTGTAAGCAGATTTAAGAATCCTATCAATAAGATAAAGAAGCAATACCGCTAGTGTCCACAAGAGGTCCTCAAACTCAAAGAAGTAGTCTTCAAAACAAGGATGTAGTAAATCCTGCCTGTGCCTCTCAATTTTAAATTAAACTTTAGAACAGTTATCTTGAAGATAATAAAGTACCTGTGTTTCTCCTCATTTTCTTATATAGACAAAAGAAGAAGAAGAAAAACCAAAATAGAACTTTAAAGAAAAAGAACAGAGTGACCACCCTACAAGGAAACTATAATCATGGAAATACGCTCATTGAGGTAAACATGAGTCAGTGCTTCTATTAACATAGTTGCCAACATTTGAAAACAAAATTTCCAGGGACACTTTGCAGCAGGACCACACCCATGTATGGTTTGCATAGATCCAACCACTACAATCCACCCCAAAACAAGCACATAAAATACTAGTGGTATAATTTAGCCATACTGATTCCTTAAAGGGATAGGAAAGTTTAAATTAAACTTTCTTGATTCGGACAGCGAATGTCATTTTTAAATTTACTTCTAATTTGTTCTCTTGGGTACCTTTGTTTGAAAAGGATATGTACATATCCTCAGCAGTAGCAATTCACTATTGGGAGCTAGCTGTTGATTGGTGGCTACACACATTTGTCTTTTGCCATTGGGTCACCAGGTGTGTTTAGCTAGCTCCTGGTGTTGCATTTCTGCTCTGCAAATGATTTTAATTGTTTGTTTAATCACTGTGCAGAGGTTAAACATATGGCTAGAAACGGTACAATAATAAAATTGCTCTAACATTAGAATACTTGCTTTATGCACTAAAAGCTCTTTAAATTGAAGGTAAACTTTGATAAATGAAAGCCCGTTTTTTTAAAAATACTATTAAAAACAGGGGCACTTTCATTCATCAAAGTTTAGAAAGCAGCCGTTTTTATTAAAAACTTACCTTTGTTTTTTTCACAGCCAGAGCAACTTCCCCCACCCGGAGATCCTCTCTTCACACGTCAGCAATGACTAATCCAGCTTCCTCCAATCACGGCATGGCCTCAGGCAATGACTACCCTGGGGGGAAAGCTGTGATTGGAGGAAGCTGGATTAGTCATTGATGACGTGTGAAGAGAGGATCTCCATGTGGGGGAAGGTGCTCTGGCTGTGCAAAGAAGAGAGGTAAGTTTTTAATCAAAACGGCTGCTTGGTAAACTTTGATGAATGAAAGTGCCCCTGTTTTTAATAGTATTTTTTAAAAATGGGCTTTAATTCACCAAAGTTTACCTTCACTTTAATGCAGGTTAAAGCATCAAGCTCCTCATCGCCTCCCTTACTTTCAAGCAATTACATAGGAAGAATGCCTTTACTGCAAGTACCAAAATAATCAAGCAAGGGTTAAATTATTAACCCTTCAGCATCTGTATAGCAGGACAACACAAAACACACTAGTTTATATAGATGAAATTAGACAGCGATATTACCTCAATATGTTTAACCTGCTAACTGCTGTCTTGGGGCTGTAGAGAGCAATATATGCAGATATGTTGAGGACTTGCTAAGAAACTATTGAAAGTTTCACAAGTAGGTGGCATTTTATTAGGTAGCTATTCATGTTTTTATCTTTGCTGATGCAATGATTGCTGGCAATAGGTTAAATACAGTGTTTCCCAACAGCGTTCCTCAAATACCCCCAACAGGCTAGGTTTTCATTATAGCTGAACCAAAGTACAGGTGAAGTTATCAGCTGGTCAGTTATACCATGGTTACTAACTTGCTCTCACCCATCAGCTGATTATTTCACCTAGTTCAGCTATAATGAAAACCTGTTGGGGGTACTTGAGGACTGTGGTTAAGAAACAATGGGTTAATATACCCATAAATGACCCAATTCCAGTCCCAGCATATAAAAACCCTGATGTGTTAAGCACCTGCTAAGCAAAGCCTCATTATATACATAGAGGAAATTAAACATGTTCCAAATTGTACGTCACTATAGAGCTTCCTTGCTTCATCACCCCTTGCCTCCTACCCTCCCTGGTATTATATGTCACATATCATGGCTTTCCCTTACCTAAAACCTGACTACACACTGCTAAACTTCAGTGTAACAGAGACAGATAAAGAAAACTGCAGAAGAAACATACTAGATTACAAGTGGAACGCACTTTATTGCTTCTGCGTTAAATTCGCTAGACGGGGGCTATATGTGCGTGTTGGGAAGCATGCATATTACAAGTTGAAAGTAAAAAGTTTTCACATGAGTGCTAGCCCAAAAAGCCAATCTTTGAATATCCTGACCACGTTAACGTATTCCCCCATAGAGTTCAATGGAGTGCGAAAAGTGGAGAAACAACTAACACCTTTATATTTCAGAATACTAATAGTTGGTCAAGTTCTGATCTTTAACCTATTATTCTTTATACCATTCTGGTTATGAAGTTCTACTCTTGTTTTACTATGGAGTTTTGAATTCAAAAAGTCCTTAAATGAATCTACCCTTATATAATCCCTACATTATTCCTTATATATTATTATCAAGGACCCAAGAAGAGTGGCCCAGTTTGATGTTAATAGGGACAAAAAATGAGCACAATTATCTTGTTTTGTATTACTATGTTTATCGGGCACTGTATGTTATTTTGATGTAAGTACATATCTCTTATGCCTGTATGTTTTTCTTTCTATGTATGTCCTCAATAATTAAAAAAAAAAATGGCACCACATCAGCTCTACGCCGGTCCTGGGGTATTGTACGTGAGGATAATGAGTCTTGATAAATTAAGAATAGGGGTTTGGCTATAACAGGGCTAAGTTCACTTAAAACCCTTGGGTGCATTCCATCTGGACCTGGATGATATCAGGAAAAAAAAATAGTTACTATAAATGTAAATATTTACATTAATATTATCCAGTTCTTTCCTGATATCATCTAGAGATAACCCAGTTATTGGTATAGGCTTGTATGTTATAGTTTGTTTAAATATATCTCCTATTGGTTCAGTGTATACTGATAAAAGAACTGGTTTAGTACCTCAGCTTTCTCCCTGTCACTGTTAATCGTGTTACCCTTCTCGCATCTTAAAGAGACAGTCTAATCCAAAACAAACTTTCATTATTCAGAAAGGGCATGTCATTTTTATCACTTTTCCAATTTACTTCTATCACCAATTTTGCTTTGTTCTCTTGGTATTTTTAGTTGAAAGCTAAATCTAGGAGGTTCATATGCTAATTTCTAAGCCCTTGAAGACCGCCTCTTATCTCAGGGCATTTTGACAGTTTTTCACCACTAGAGAGTGTTAGTTCATGTGTTTCATATAGATAACACTGTGCTCATGCACGTGGAGTTCCTAGGAGCCAGCACTGATTGGCTAAAATGCAAGTCTGTCAAAAGAACTCAAATTAGGGGGCAGTTTGCAGAGGCATAGATACAAGATAATCACAGAGGTAAAAAGTACTAGTAGCGAATGTACTATTATGTTCTTAGAACTTGTCAGTAAGTTTTGTCCCACGTGACTGCAAGGTATCAGAGACGTCACATTTGTCACTGGAAGTTAATTCAGCACTATATAAAGGCAACTTTATGTAATTTTGAGTCAGAAAATATATTATTCCGGAAGTTTGTTGACCTTATATATTTCTTATTCTAAAAATAAGTATGGCTACTTCAGGACCAGATTCGCACACAACCAAATCCAAGAATCCCCACTTCTCACACCAGAAGAACCTGGTTCTTGTTGATATGGTACTGGACTCTTAAGAGTACTTATTCGGTTGTCGTGCTAAGGAAACTTCCAGTCATCGAAAAAAAAGTATCTGGCATCGTATAAGTGATGCTGTAAGTGCCCAGGGTCCCGGAAAAATAGACGTTCACCAGATAAAGAAAAGGGACAACAACATCAAAAGATTCGCCAATGCAAAAATGGCAAAAAAAAAATTCTTTACGTGCTACCGGAGGAGGACCAGCTTATGTCGCCAATTTGACAGAATACGAGCAGAAACTAGCCCAGCGTTTAGGCCCCGAGGTTATCAGCGGGATTACAGATGACTGTGACTGTGCTAGTGACCTGAGGGGTATAATTTTTTATCAATTCTATAGTTTGGAATTTCAAATAGTATATTTACATGTTATTCCTGTTAAAATGATCTAGTACTGTTACTTTTGACATTTTTTCATAATGTTACCATGTGTAAACAGTTATGATTACAATGTAAGCTATATGTATATTGTGTTTATTAAATTGTTTATTCTAATGTTAACTTATGTATTAGAGTTCAATTAAAAAAAATATAAGTTTAGAAAAATTAGTATAGAAATTTAGTTAAGCGAATTGTTCTTTTCAGTTTTATACTCTGGGGCATATGTATCAAGCTCCGAATGGATCTTGATGCCCCGTGTTTCTGGCGAGCCTGCAGGCTCGCCAGAAACAGCAGTTATGAAGCAGCGGTCACAAAGACCGCTGCTCCATAACCTGTCCTCCTGCTCTGCAGCAATACGCTCGCCGTATTCAGCGAGGTCTGTCGGACCTGATCCGCACAAAGACCCCTGCTCCATAACCTGTCCGCCTGCTCTGAGCAGGCGGACAGACATCGCCGGAAATCAACCCGATCGAGTACGATCGGGTTGATTGACACCCCCTGCTGTTTTTGGCCACGAGTCTGCAGGGGGCGGCGTTGCACCAGCAGCTCTTGTGAGCTGCTGGTGCAATGATGAATACGGCGAGCGTATTGCTCACCGTATTCAGTGAGGTCTGTCGGACCTGATCCGCACTGTCGGATCAGGTCCGACAGACCTTGATAACTAGAGGCCTCTGTCTTTTATAGTTTGTCCACAAAACCTTTTTTTTAAAGGTTTGACAGAATGCTTTGCAATTGAGCTTTCATTTTCAATTTTGGCTAATCTGATTGCTTTTTTTGCATGCTTTGTTATATTCCTTATAAATTTGGTATGTTGAGTCTGTACTATTTTCTTTGAATAATTCAAATGCCCTACGTTTTCTCCTAATTTCTCTTAACACATTTTTATTTAGCCACATTGGCTCGGATTTCTTTCTTTTACTTTTATAACCATGTGTTATGTGTTGATATGTATATTTATTTTATGTGTTGATATGTATAGTATTATATTAATTTGTCTTGTATGTTTGATATTATTTCTGTATTGTTTGATAGCACTAAATCCAATTTAGCTTTATTCCTAGTTGGCACCTCTATTAACTGTGACATAAAGTTATCTTTGAGAGCAGTTAAAAATCTATCACCTTTAGCTGTTTTGCTAGTTTAGGGCTAGACAAGTTGAGTGCAAAATATGGCTTCCACGAAAGCAATATTTGCTTTCAACTTAGTAATACCAGTGCACTGGTATTACAAATGAGGTGCAATGCGAATGTATGTAAGCATTGCGCTCATGGGAGCCTCGTTCTCATGCCGTTAAGGGGTTAAGTTGCACAGCGATGGGTAGAAAATTAAAATATATATGTATGTGAATATATACATATATACTTATGTGTTAATAAATATATATATGTATACAGGCAGTCCTCGGGTTACAGACATCCGACTTAAGTACAACTCGTACTTACATACAGAGAAAATAGAGCTTTATCGACAATCCTTCTTTCCAGGATAATCCAAAATACTGAAAATCCATTTGTTCACAAGGACAGAAAGGGATGTGAAATTTTCTGAACAGGGGCACAGATAGCAAAACAAACTTTATCCTATGCTATCCAAAACAAAAAAAAAATGTTTGGCTAGAGTTTCACCTAAAAAAAAGTGCCTGTTCCAACTTACATACAAATTCAACTTAAGAACAAACCTAAAGTCCCTATCTTGAACGTAACCCGGGGACTGCCTGTATATTCATGTACATATATATTTACTGGGAACACACATTCCCAATAGACCGCACTGTAAAGGCACTTTTTAGTGGCATTTTTTTTTCTAACATCCCACAACCGCAAACTTTAGCCCCCCAAAACTGCTTAGTGCAATTTTCTTTTTTTAAATGCTCTTTTTTTTTTTTAAAGGGAAATCACACATTTTTGAGGGGCAATTGGGGGGCATTTAAAAAATAAGCCAGAGGTCTAGTTAATTTATTAAGCGCTTATTGCTACCGCGAGCTCGCTGTTGCAATAATCAGCCACTTGTAATGGCTGGTTATATATCGTGCGCCTCCCGAACAGGCTAGATTTTCAGGATTACCTTGAGAGCAGGTTAATAAGTATATTTACTAATCGACTGACTATTTCACATGTGCTCCTGTCCAGATATCCTGAAAATCTGACCTGTTAGAAATGCCTGAGGTACAGTTTGAAACCCCCTTGATATACACCAACAGGGCCTATTTTAATGTGCATAGGTTTGTGTGGTCATAATTTGCTACCTGTGTTATGAATCCCTAAAAAAAAAGCAGTCACTTAATCTTTACCTAAAACTTTACCGCTTTTGTTTATAATACCTGGTAACATATGTTATAAACTTGGGGGGTCTGCTCTCAGCCCCTTTCAGTGGGTGTTCCAGTGTAATCTCATCAACAGTGCTAAATTGGAGAGCTTCTAAGTAAGTTTTTAAAAGGTTTTATACTGGATTTTTATATCAGAATCTGTGCATATTATTCTTTATAGTAGTGTCTATTACATGCAGTTAAATTAAAATTGGTGTATACTATGCCTTTAACATTGGTTTGTATAATAAGGGCTGTTTGCTTTATCAATTCTCAAGCTGCACCCAAAAACAGTTTTTCACAAGTGACCTCAAGAGGGCAGTGGGCCCATTAGATTTAAAGGGGCAGTCAACCCAAAATTTACTGTTACTTATTTAGATTAGTTAATTAACAATCTTTACATCAAACTCTAGCCCAATTTTCATCTAAATACACTTTGGCAGAAAATACACTTACTAGATCTCATCTGGCTGTTTTGAAATGGCCACCTGACTCCTCCTTCTCTGACGTCTCTCAAAAGCTTGAGCTGCAGCAATAGTACAGATCCTCTCGTCCCTGCACGCTCACGCTCCTTTCATTCAGTTCATTGAGACTGATTGGGACCCTGATGCCAAAATGGCTAATTTGTGTAGTCCGTGCACATTTATCTTGCACATGCTGAGAGTAGCACTAGTGAAGTTATTAAGCATGTCACAGATGCAAATACAAATAGATTCTTATTCTAAAGGTATTTTAATGCATTGCTTGTAATTTCCATTTTTATACAATGTCTATTGTTACATTGTGTAAGTTAGATAAAACATCTGAGTATAAGCGGATATTACACCCAGCTCCTTTTACCATTACTGTGTGACAAGAGTGCTGACTTACTAGTGGGTACATGAGTTACGTTACTGGTGCAGTCACATGACACAGTATTTGTCACCATACCACGGCTGCGCTTCGTCTGACTCCTGATATACTAAGTGTTGCGTGTAATCAGCTACACCGTCCTCACTGCCTGAAACGTTAGGCTATGCATCACATACAGACATTTGCCTCACTTGGCATAACCCGTGTACGCAGATCCAGACCTCCTGAGTTATTCGTGGGCAGACCAAACTAATAGGATTAATCAGGTCTTCGCTCTGTGTGCGGGGGTGGCATGTGTCCTGGAAAAAGCACATGTGGATGTTCTCCGGTCCTCCTTGGCCAGCACCCTCGCACACAGAGCGAAGACCTGACTAATCCTATTAGTGTATTTTCTGCCAAAGTGTATTTAGATGAAAATTGGGCTAGAGTTTGATGTAAAGATTGTTAATTAACTAATCTAAATAAGTAACAGCAATTTTTGGGTTGACTGTCCCTTTAACCAGCAGGATCACACAATCTAGAATGGTTTGAGCTCAAGAAACTTATGTATGATTAAACATTTTGGTACATAAACATAAGGGGCAAGATTACATATGTGGCATCGTCCGCAAAAGCCGGTGATGACGGTTTTTACATGGTTTTGCTATAACATATACGCCGCCTCATATAAATGCGGCGTGTATATTTCACCCGTCGCCGCAAATTTGAATTCCCATAAACTAACATAGAACCGCATCGCAAATCAGTTTCACATATTCAGCGCAAGGACTTAAGCAGCGAAAATGGAGACATTTTACTCCTTTTCACCTCCCCACACATAGGCAGGCACAGCAAGCCTTACTCTGAAAATGTGAGCACCGTAACTACCCTAACTGCCTGAAAATATTAACAAACACCTAACGCATGCGCAATATCTATCTACCTGTCAACCTCCAACCCCCACCGCAATAACTAATAAAACTATTAACCCCTAATCCGCCATTAACCCACTTCGCAATAAACCTAATAAAAGTATTAACCCCTAATCCGCCATTCACCCACACCGCAATTAACCTAATTAAACTATTAACCCCTAATCCGCCATTAACCCACATCACAATTAACCTAATAAATATATTAACCCCTAAACCGCCATTAACCCACATCGCAATTAACCTAATAAATATATTAACCCCTAAACCGCCATTAGCCCACATCTCAATTAACCTAAATAATCTATTAACCTCTAAACCGCCAAACCCCCACAACGCAATTAACCTATTTAAATTACTAAACCCCCTAACCTAACACCCCTAAATTAATCCCAAATTACACAAAATAATAAAATACTAAATTACAATTAAATTAAAAAATCCTAACAGTACTTAAAAAAAAATAAGATTACATTAAAATAGCCTAAAATTACAACAAAAATAAAAAAAGCCTAACATTGCAGAAAATAATAAACCAAATTATCAAAAATAAAAAAATAAACCTAATCCCTATGAAAATAAAAAAGCCCCCACAAAATAAAAACACCCTCTAATCTAAACTAAACTACCAATAGCCCTTAAACGGGCTTTTTGTAGGACGTTGCCCTAAGTTAAACAGCTCTTTTGCATTAAAAAAATATACAAAATCCCCCTCTAACAGTAAAACCTAACACTAATAAAAAATCCTAAACTACCCATTGCCCCTAAAGGGGCATTTGTAAGGGCATTGCTCTTAAAAGGGCATTCAGCTCCTTTACTGCCCTTAAAAGGGCATTTAACGCTTTTACAAGTGCCCAAAATCTAAAAAAAAAAATCCTAACTCTAAGGTCCAAATAGGCGGTGAAGTCTTCTTGGAACCGGCTACCATCTTCATCCAGGACCAAACCGGCGCGAAGCGGAGATGACCGCAGAACTGAAGACCGGCGACCGCGGAGCCATGGAGCGTGGAGGATCCTCTTCATACGATCACCGCCATACACTGAATAGTGAATGCAAGTTATGCGTTTAAATATGGCGTCACTTGCATTCCTATTGGCTGATTTGAATCTTCATAATCAAATCAGCCAATAGGATAAGAGCTACTGAAATCCTATTGGCTGGTTTTTTTTTTTAGTACAGTTAGGATTTTTTATTTTAATTGTAATTTAGTGTTTTATTATTTTATGTCATTTGGGGTTAATTTAAGGGGTGTTAGGTTAGGGGGCTTAGTAATTTAAATAGGTTCATTTCGATGTGGGGGTTTGGCGGTTTAGGGGTTAATAGATTAATTAGGTTAATTGCAATGTGGGTTAATGGCGGTTTAGGGGTTAATATATTTATTAGGTTAATTGCGATGTGGGTTAATGGCGGATTAGGGATTAATAGTTTAATAAGGTTAAATGCAATGTGGGTGAATGGCGGATTGGGGTTAATACTTTTATTAGGTAGAGTGCGTTGTGGGTGAATGGCGAATTAGGGGTTAATAGTTTAATTAGACATATTGCGTTGTGGGGGGTTGTCTGTTTAGGGGTTAATACTTTTATTATTAGTTGCAATGTGGGGGGATTGCGGATATAGGGGTTTTTACGTGTCGGGTTTATATTTGGGAGGCGTGTTAGACTTTTACAGGAGATTAACATTTTTTATTATTTTCTTAGGCGCCGGCAGTTTTTAGCGTGCCGTAAGTCACTGGCGACTCCGAAAAAGTGTATTTACGCACATTTCTGGACATCGCTAGTTTATCCAACTTACGGAACTTTATGAACTGCCGCGCTGTATATGTGATTCCCCGATGTGTGAGGGGAAATTACGTATATGTAATCTCGCCCAAGGTCTGCTTTTTGTGGGTGTCTTTATGTCTGTTTAACAGTTTGCATGTGTCACAGTGACTACTAAAGGAAATTGATTGTTCCCAAAGAAAATGTCCCTATAGTTTTACGCTGGGCTGCCCTTTCAGATAGGACTAGAAAAGCTTCAAAAACATTAACATCTATGTATGGCATGAGAGTTACCATAAGTTTTCAGATAACTGAATTAGGAGGATAATGACTTGGATTTCCCAGAGAGTTGGATTAACCAATTTTTATAACATATTCATGCTTCTACTCCTGTCCAAACTCACCAAGTGTAGCAAATCAAGTATTAAAGGGGCATTATAGTACAAAAATGACATCCTTTAATTTATTAGATGTAATTTTAACAATACTGACCCGGCAAATCTATGTTTTTAACCCCTGCAAAGTACCACTCGAGAGCCACAAAGAGCTTTTGGTGCAACTAATTTATGTTTGGGGATTTAAAGGGACATTGTATTGCTCCCTAGCAGACACAGCCGGACCCAATCAATAGTGCGAGATGTGCGACTACTGCCATTGCTTAATTGACTCACTGGTCATGTAATGTCCCTTTAAATCACCAAACGTAAATGAGTTGCACCAAAAATCCATCCTTTATATAATATTTCATAAAATATGATCTATTTTTACACTCACTTAATTCTTCCATTTATTTTGATTCCAAATTTTTTTATTATTTCAGAGAAACGTATTGATGAACACCACAGCAAAATGAGGATAGCGGTTGCTGCCAGGTGATCACTATTATTGTAACAATCACTTGACAGTTATACTGACATGAAACCCCTTATTTAAATGGGTGGGAACTTACTCTTTCAAATTAGGGGTTTTATGATATATTGCTATGGCGAGGGGTAATAAAGGCCTCTTAAAAATCACCAGAATCCTCAAAATAGAACCAATGTGGTGACTTATTTTTATGACAGCTGAATGGGCACAGGGCCACTCATTTGAAAGATGAGGATTGCTATTTTCAAATAAGTTTTCTCTAGTTCCTCTATGTATTGTGAGGTGGGCATAGTGGATACACCACTCTCCTGTAGTTCCATATCGCTATGGTTCTGCCAGCTGTTGCCATGGTATGTGACACCTCTTTTGAAAGAGCGCCCTCTCTTTTGTTAAAAGAGGGGTCACTTGCCCTGTTGTAGTGCTTATTTTGCATGAGACATCTCCTAACCAGAGGGACAGATAGGGGTCTATAATAGCCCCACCCCCCACCACTAGAAAGGACCTAACTGTAAACAGGTGCATCCTAGGGGGACAAGTTGCCCATCATTTAAAAGTGGACATTTTCACTTGTACTTCTAAAATAATCAGGTGGAATTTGGGGCTCAGTTAGAGCCCACCACCCTCTCTGAGTATCAATTTAAGTACTTTGTAGGTTATTGCTGTTTTTATAGTGATCACCTGCATCTCATAGGGGCATGAAACTTTCAAATGTTCAGTCTTTTCACTGTAAAGGCTGTGACACACTGCAAGCAGAGCGACGCGCAGCGTGTAGATGCAGCTGTGCGCGCTCAGTGTGTCTTGCCTTTTCATCTCTGAGCACTCTGCTGCGTCAGGTCGCGTAGCTAAGCACTCAGAGATGAAATATTTGAACTTCAGAAGCAATGCGACGCGGAGCAAAGCAGCTGCTTTGCCTCGCGCCGCATCGCTTGCAGTGTGTCACAGCCTTTAAGGCTGTGACACACTGCAAGCAGAGCGACGCGCAGCGTGTAGATGCAGCTGTGCGCGCTCAGTGTGTCTTGCCTTTTTATCTCTGAGCACTCTGCTGCGTCAGGTCGCGTAGCTAAGCGCTCAGAGATGAAATATTTGAACTTCAGAAGCGATGCGACGCGGAGCGAAGCAGCTGCTTAGCCTCGCGCCGCATCGCTTGCAGTGTGTCACAGCCTTAAGTGGTCTGGGGATGAGATATGGGCTTTTAAAGCCACCCTTTCCAGCCACAGACTAACTAAAAAGAAAATCCCAACTTCAGAAATTCCTTTGTTAAGTTATCATACACAATCAAGGGGTTAAATCACTGCAGCGTGAAACACTGACAGCAGTAATTTAAACCCCTTAATAGCCTTGAACTCCTACACAACAGCAACAGTTTTGCATTAACAATCATAATAGGCAAATCATTGTTTGCAATAGTAACTACCGTAAGTTGAATTAGTGCTAAACCTTAAGGGAGCACAAGAGTGCAGGCTACCCTAGTCTGTGCATGTGCAAACAGAGTTTGTGCTATATCTGAATATTAGTTTGTGATTGGTTAGCAGGTGTTCTTTTGTTCTGGGGGACAGGGAAATCAGTCAAAAAAGAATAAATATACAACTATACTAATTTGACAAAATAAAGATGCAGTTTTCATTGCAATATTATGCTTATATATGAATGTTTAGAATCGTGTAGTTTACAATTTGTGTTTAGTGTTCCTTTAACCCTAGAGGCATGTGAGACCACCTTTTGTGAGACAATCCTCTTCTTTCAAATTAGTGTTTCTGTGTCCTTCCAGGTTCCAGGCAATCGTCATAACAAACTACTACCAGGTGGCAACCGGGCCATAGAACAAGCTATTGATGCTGCTGTTCATTCCTGGCAGACTGCTTCTCATTCTGTTTTGCAATCGTCATAACAATGCAGATACAATAGGGTCGAATTATCAAGCTCCGAATGGAGCTTGATGCCCCTGTTTCCGTGCAAGCCTTCAGGCTCGCGGGAAACAGCAGTTATAAAGCAGCGGTCTGAAGACGGCTGCTTCATAACTGATCCGCTTGCCTCTGAGGCTGCGGTCTTCAATCCGCCCTATCCTATACGATCGGGCTGATTGACACCCCCCGCAAATCTGCAGGGGGCGGCATTGCACAAGCAGTTCACAAGAACTGCTTGTGCAATGATAAATGCCGACAGCGTATGCTGTCGGCATTTATCGATGTGCGGCGGACATGATACGCTACATCGTATCATGTCCGCTCGCACATTAATAAATCATCCCCTTTATATTAGCTGTGCGGAATCTGTTGGAGCTCTACAAATAACTGATAATAATAGTACCAGTCCTATTTTGGAGAAAGGAAGTCTGGTAACATCCTAACTATATTATATTTAATAAAAAATCATCATTTTGAAAGAAGATATTCTCTCAATTCATAAAAAAATTGAGTTTCAAGGCAATATCATCATCGTAGTAATGATCATCTAGCAGTAGCTCATTATGCTTTGTGTCAAACTTAATAGATCCTTTATTCTACAAGTAAATACATATCTGGGGATTTAAATCAATGGAAGGGATGGATGACATCTCATAGAAGATGACAGGATGGTACAACTATTGTGATATCTGTGGAGAGCAGAACCAATGCTATAATTGGAATCATAACATTTTTGCAACATTTAGAAAATAATGACTATCATGCTGTTTAGCATGCTATACACAATCACATCAAATCCACTTAAAGGGACATTTTAATAAAGTGCACTGATATATTACAATATTTTATTTTTCCACTAATGTCACTTTATTTCTACATGTTTAAAGGGTTATGAAACCCAAGTATTTTCTTTCATGATTCAGATAGAGCAACTTTAAACAACTGTCTAATTTACTTCTATCATCAATTTTCTTCATTCTCTTGGTATCTTTTGTTGAAAGACTGGGACACAGGGGTGTATTTTTGAATAGGCAAACAAGGCACTTGCCTAGGGTAGCAGACTTATTCCTATTGTTATATATTTATAGGTAGCTTACAGTTATATTAGAAGTATTATACAGGTATATAATGGGAGATTTTGCCCAAGGAGCTTACATCTAGGGGGCTTTATTCAGCTAGCTATTGTCTTTAGTTCTGTTATTTTTTAGTACTTAGTATTGTGTTGGGGGAGTATTGTTTCAAGAAATCTGTATTATTATTATTTATATATATATATATATACATACTGTGTATATATATATATATATATATATATATATACAGTGGGACCTCGGTTTACGAATTTAATTCGTTCTCCGGGACGTTTCGTATTGCGAAAAATTCGTAAACCGAAAGACGGTTTCCCATAGGAATGCATTGAAAACCAATTAATGCGTTCCAGAGGTGAGAAAAAAGTCAAAGGCTCCAAAAGGCTCCAAAACCTGCTGCAAATGGCTCCAATGGCTCCAAAAGGCTCCACAACTTGCTGCAAATGGCTCCAAAACCTCTCCAACACCTCCACACTGCTACCCACACTTCAGTATGCAGGGGCAAACCGGGACACTTGTTTCGTATTGCGAAAAAATTAGTAAACCGAAGCATTTTTTTTTAAAGAATTTTCATTCGTAAACCGAAATTTCGTTTACTGAGTCGTTCGTTAACCGAGGTCCCACTGTATATATATATATATATATATATATATATATATATATATATATATATATATCAGCAATAGATAGATATGTGTATGCAATAGGAATGTGCATTCGGATCCAAATGTGGAAGCAGTGGCTTGTGCCCTTCGGATATTTTCATAGCTGGACTGATTCTTGTAAGAGATCCCGACTCTAAAGGTCTGGGTTAGCACAGATCTTAGTGTGGGAATATTTTACTGGAATCAATCTAGCTACAAAAATATCCTCACGAAGGATCTGAATGTACATCCCTAGTATGCAAGTGTTTTGCAAGCCCTGGCGAACATTTACTTTAGAAAGCAGAATTTTGAGTGCCTAGGGCAGCATAAAACCTAAATATGCCACTGCTGGGACGTATACACTATATGGAAGCAGTTTTGCAAGAATATTAAACATTAGCAAGAGCATTAGATGGCAACACTATTTCCTGTCATGTAGTGGTCCAAATGCCTACCTAAGTATCTCTTCAACACAACATCATGGGAACTAAGCAAATTTGATCATTGTAAATCGGAAACTTTTTTTTAAAATGGTATGCTCTGTGTGAATCACAAAAAAAATAATGTTGGGTTTCATATCCCTTTAATTCTCCACAAGGTGGCTAAACACAGCATAACTCCTGCTCAGGGGCTGCAACAAATTGCAGCTTTGGATTACGACAAGTGAAAAATGTGTATGTTGCTCATAATTGGCACAGCAGTTCATATATGTTGCAGCTCCTGAGTGTGAATTTAAAGGGTCATGAAACCCAAACATTTTATGTCATTATTCAGATAGAGAATTTAATAAAAAAAAAGTTTCCAATTTACTTCTATTATCAAATGTTCTTTGTTCTCATGTTATTCTTTGTTGAAGAGATACCTAGTTAGGTAACGTGCATGTGCTTGAAGCACTACATAACAGGAAACAGTGCTGCCCTCATGTGCTCTTGCTAATGTATAACATTGTTGCAAAACTGCTGTCACATAGTGCTGCAGACACGTGCACACTCATGAGCTTACCTTCCTGATTTTCAACAAAGGATAACAAGAAAACTAAGAAAATTTGATAATAGAAGTAAATTGGAAAGATGTTTAAAATTGTGTGTTCTTTCTGAATCATGAAATATTTTTTTTTAGGTTTTATGTCCCTTGAAAGTGACACTAAACCCAATTTTTTTCTTTCATGATTCAGATAGAGCATGACATTTTAAGCAACTTTTTAATTTACTTTTATTATCAATTTTTCTTCGTTCTCTTGCTATCTTTATTTGAAAAAGAAGGCATCTAAGCCAAGGAGCCAGACAATTTTTGTTTTAGATAGGGGACAGCACTTTTTATATTGGTTCTGTCCAATCAGCAAGGACAACCCAGGTTGTTCACCAAAAATGGACAGGCATCTAAACTTACATTCTTGCTTTTCAAATAAAGATTACCAAGAGAATGAATAAAATTTGATAATAGGAATAAATTAGAAAGTTGCTTAAACGGACAATGAACCCAATTTTTTTTCTTTCGTTATTCAGATAGAGCATGACATTTTAAGCAACTTTCTAATTTACTCCTATTATCAAATTGTCTTCATTCTCTTGAAATGCAAGAATGTAAGTTTAGATGCTGGCCCATTTTTGGTGAACAACCTGGGTTGTCCTTGCTGATTGGTGGATAAATTCATCCACCAATAAAAAAAGTGCCGTCCAGAGGTCTGAACCAAAAAAAAATGCCTTCTTTTTCAAATAAAGATAGCAAGAGAACGAAGAAAAATTGATAATAAGAGTAAATTAGAAAGTTGCTTAAAATTGCCTGCTTTATCTGAATCATGAAAAAAATTGGGTTTAGTGTCACTTTCAAGGGACATAAACCCTAAAAAAAATATTTGGGTTCAGTGTCCCTTTAAAATTGCATGCTCTATCTGAATCATGAAAGAAAACATTTGGGTTCAGTGTCCCTTTAACTATGTGTTTAAACCCTTTGGTTGGCTTCTATACACATTTAGCAAGGGACCCCAATGCAAGATCACTTTTTGTTTTGCATTCAAATGTGACTTCAAATTGATGTGTAAATACAAATAGTTAAAAAAAAACTAAAACCACTTCAGCACAGCTGTACAGTTGTGAAATGGTTGTTAATGAATATGAGATTGTAATATAAAATGTTTAATTATGTGTAGTTAAAAAACTTTATAATATACTTTCATTAGTTATTGTGTCCAATTTTCCTGTGATTTAACTCAAATTTGTTGATTTCCTAAATTCTGTCAAATCTGTAAAGTAGTGCTTAAACTGAGGACAATTAGGGTTAGATATAAAACAGACAATAAAAAAGACTGTACAAACAAGACTGTGTGGAACATAGGTTTGTTAAAGGGCTGTTATAGTTGAAAAAATGACATACTTTAATTTGTTACAGCATATTATTTTAAAACTAGTAACTCTGCGCCTATGTGTTTAATCCCCACAGCTCTATTCACAGCTGTTTTTTTATGTTGACCATTTACAGGTGCTGGTTGCTGAAGCGCCACATTTTCATATTCGGCGCCGCCATCTTCACACAGCTGGAGGTCTACATTTTTGCAGTTTTTATGGAACCAGAGGTAAAAGCATTGATTTACCAGAAACCAAGCGGATACAATCACTGCTCAGTTGTGAAAAATAGGTATGGGGCTTAAAGGGACAGTCAACTCAAAAATGTTTATTGTTTAAAAAGCTAGATAATCCCTTTATTACCCATTCCCCAGTTTTGCACAACGAACACAGTAATATTAATATACTTTTTACCTCTGTGATTACCTTGTATCTAAGCATCTTCTGACAGCCCCCTGATCACATGACTTTTTATTTATTATCTATTGACTTGCATTTTAGCTGTGTTGTGCAGAACCCATGGGCGTGAGCACAATGTTGTCTATATGGCCCACACGAACTAGAAGTCTCCTGTTGTGAAAAACTAATAATATAGCATGTGATAAGAGGCTGTCTGTAGTGGCTTACAAACAGGCAGAAATGTAGAGGTTTAAATGTTATAAAGTATATAAATATAACAATGTTGGTTGTGCAAAGCTAGGGAATGGGTAGTAAAGGCGTTGCCTATCTTTTTAAACAATAACAATGTTAGTGTTGACTGGCCATTTTTAAAGGGACAGTCTACCATAGAATTGTTATTGTTTTAAAAGATAGATAATCCCTTTATTACCCATTCCCCAGTTTTGCATAACCAACACAGTTATATTAACCCTTTCGTGACAGGGTTAAAGTGCCTACATCGGAACAACTGTTCTGATGTAGACAAATTGAAACTACGCGATCGTGCATACGATCGCGAGATTTCAATTATTGGATGGCATCTGGGGGGCGTCTCTACAATCCTAGGAACGCCCTCCAGACCACAATCAAATCCTAGAAGCACAGAAGGCTTCAGCACAGCCGTTAGCTATGACGTTCTATTCCGTCATAACGGCTTTAAAGCCCAGTGTAATTATGACGGAATAGAACGGCATTAAAAGATTAATATACTTTTTACCTCTGTGATTACCTTGTATCTAGGAACCTTCTTCCAGCCCCTGATCACATGACTGTGACTGTTTATTATCTATTGTCTTAAATTTAGCATTGTTTTGTGCTAGATCTTAAATAACTCCCTGTGCCTGAACACAGTGTTATCTATATGGCCCACGTGTACTTTCTTTCTGTCTCTTTGTGTTGAAAAGAGATTTAAAAAGCATGTGATAAGAGGCAGCCCTCAAAGGCTTAGAAATTAGCATATGAGTCTACCTATGTTTAGTTTAAACTAAGAATACCAAGAGAAAAAAGCGAATTTGATGATAAAAGTAAATTAGAAAGTTGATTAAAATTAAAAGTCCTATCTGAATAATGAAAGTTTAATTTATACTAGACTGTCCCTTTAAGGTAGAGCTTTGTGAAAGGACCATTTTGAGACCCCATCTATTACTAGTGCCCAGTCACCTACCAGGCGTCCAGTACAGCTGGCAACCCTAGACCTCAGGCATGTTTAACTGGTGCTCTTTTATACACTTGATAGAAATATAGTACAATGTTCTTTTAACTTAACGAGACAGCAAAGTCAAACTTAAACTTTTATTATTCAGATTTTAAACAACATCTATTATTTTATTTACTTTGTTCTCTTGGTATCAGTTGTTGAAAACCATGCCTAGGTAGGCTCAGGAGAAGCAAGGCACTGCAAGGAGCTAGCAATTTGTCACTGGCTCACCATATATGCTCAGCTAACTCCCAGTAGTGCAGATACCAAGAGAATGAAGCAAATAAAAAAACACATTAAAGAAACATTAAAGTTGTATTTCTCTTTTTAAACTCCATAATGCATATAATCAATTAAAGCTTTATTGCATTTATTTCATTACTAGAAGTCTTTGTATCTAATAAACCTTTCCAATGTAAAAAAATTGAAATCTCGTGATCGTGCACGTGATCACGAGATTTCAATGATGGGATCGCGTCATGATGCTAGGCACACTCCAGTCCGCGATCCCATCAGGGAAGCGCCAGTGGCTTCAGGAAAGCCGAGCGGTTAGGACGTTGTATTCCGTCCGGCGCTAAAGCCTAGCAAAATTTGGACAGATTACAACGTCCTAACGGCGTTAAAAGGTTAAAAAAATGAATATGTCTTTATCAATAAATAATTCACTTTCAAACAAAAGGTTAAATGTTAACAGCTGTTTCTAGTCTCCTTACATAAATGACATGATAAGTATGTGGACTGCGGAAAGAGACAAGATAAAGAAAAGAAGGGCACACAGGACACAAGACCACAAAATTCTTTACTGGGGATGTAGAGACAATTTATTTTATTAAGGTTTAGTTATTTACAGTCATTGAAGCCTAAGATCAGCCTTTGAAAAACATAGGACTTTAACTCAAAATAGTGTGTTAATAGCATCACTCAATTTAGTTTTAGTAATGGTTGAGACATGGAGGATTTTAATCTCAGATTTTTATCTCCACCATAATTTTAATGAATTTTGTTAATATTTTGCAAATACTGAGCATGATTAGTGCTTTACAAAAACAGATATATAGACATACATTTAATACTGTCAGTATAAACACAGTGAAATAACAGTTTATTTTCTTCCAGTAAGAGAGTTTTGTAGCAGGTTCATCAATCTATGTTGTAGTCATATATATTACTTCTGCCTCTTGGGTCACTCAGTGCTTGTTGACAATTCGTGATGAATTTGAGTAATTATGGCAAAGACTCCTGTCCTGCTGAACTGAGCCAGATGAAATTTTAACCCCTGATAATCAGCTCAGGAGGTACAGGAAGCAGACCCAGCAACACAAGTTTAATGGAAGGATCGTCGAAATGAGTAGAAGGTGCCACCAAGACGCGGAACTTAGCCACTGTGAACATGCAGAGAGAAATAACAGTGTTCACAATCCAGCTAAGCCCTTAGTCGCAAGGGGCCAATAAAGATTAACGTGGTTCTATCAAGCAGAGGAACCTGGGGAGAGGAAAATATATAGGACATTACTATGGAGTCTGCAGATTATTGCTCTACTGGTATATGAACATAGGAATTTCTACTGGTTTGAAGATTATTTTATAGATCGAAAAGTGTGAGTAACATTTATTTTTTTTAAATAAAAGTTTTAAGTATAGCAGCAAAGGGACAATACAGTCAAAAGAAAACATTTGATAGAGCATGACATTTTAAACAACTGTTCTATTATCAATTTTAGGTTCGCTCAGTAGCGCGCATGTGTCTTAAAGGGACATTATACACTCATTTTTCTTTGCATAAATGTTTTGTAGATGATCTATTTATATAGCCCATAAAGTTGTTTTTTTTTGTTTTTTTTTAAATGTATAGTTTTGCTTATTTTTAAATAACATTGCTCTGATTTTCAGACGCCTAACCAAGCCCCAAAGTTTTATGAGAATACCGTCAGCTACCTACTCCAGCTTGCTCCTGTTTGTGTAAAGGGTCTTTTCATATGCAAAAGAAGGGGGAGGGGGGAGGGTCTTATTTCCCACTGGCTTTCCAACTACCTTTTCAACAGAGCTAAACTGAGAGCTTCTAAGTAAGTTTTTAAACAGTTTTATACTGGATTTTTATATCAGTATCTGTGCATCTTATTCTATATAGTAGTGTCTATTACATGCAGTTATATGAAAATGACTGTATACTGTCCCTTTAAGCTATCTGGTAGCAGTATTTCCAACAATGATTACAGCATGTTACACATTGTTACAAATACTGCTGCCATATACTGTTAAAGACACATCCATTTTCATCAGCCCCTATCAATCTTCTTAGCTTTAATCTTCAACAAAGGATACCAAGAGAACAAAGCAAGTTTGATACTATACATAAATTAGAAAGTTGTTTAAAAGTGCATGTTCTTTCTAAATCATCAATATTTAAAGGGCCAGTAAACCCACAAAATAATGTTATATAAAGTTACTTTTACAGTACGCCGCTCATGGCTCTACAGAGCGGGTCTGTTTGTTTTCCCTAAGCGCATAGGGCACGCTGTCTATTCATAGCTGGCCCCATCGCGCCATTAAACTCAATGTAGCTCGCTCCTGCTACCAGAGCGGCAGCAAGCAACATTAAGTTTCGCGATCGGGCCGGCTTTGAATAAACAGCGTGCCCAATGCGCTTAGGGAAAACAAACAGATCCGCTCAGTAGAGCGAGGAGCGGCGTACTGTAAAAGTAACTTTCATAGCAATTTTTCTCTGAAATCCTTTCAGGTAGAAAGATGGCGCTAAGCTGATGTTATATAATTGTGCAGAATTATATAACATTATTTTGTGGTTTTACTGGCCCTTTAATGTTGACTTTCCTTTTAATTTTTGTAGAGCATACAATTAAAAATGTTTCTATTTATTTCTGTTATCAATTTGTCTTGGTATCTTTTGTTTAAACTTCCCAAGAGAGCATACTGGGGTAGGCTCAAGATTCTGCATGTGTTTTGCAGCAGTGTTTGCAACAGTTTTTCCTAGAGTTCTCAAAAATTTTGGAAATACTCCTGAGCATACCTCAGTTTGTTTTCTAGAAAAGAAGCTAAGTTTCAGCAAATTACACATTTGTTAAATGAAAAATTGATAAATTAAGTAAATTTTTTTTTTTCTTCATTGTACACTCTATCTGAATCATGTCCCTAATTTTGCTTACAACATTGCAAAATACGGGGGGGGGGGGATTAAAGGTGTGCATTTGATAAGCCTTAGGGGTTTAAATCTCTCTGTTTTTAAAGTGTAATTTTACGTGCCTTTAACTGCACCTAAACGCTTCATGCACTCAGTTTGGGAATTCTGCTCCTTTTCAGTAACATGGCAGAGTTCAATAAGATAAATAATTCCCTGGCACCAATAAATAACTGAATTTAATAGCAAAGGGTAAAATATAAAGTGGACACAAATTAAACAGTAATTTATTTACCTGCACATATGTATTTTAAAATGAGACACATCTTACACACAATTATTCACATCCCCCCCTGTTTTATGGATTGATAATGTAGCATTTTAATAATGAAGACTGTATAGTTTCATGGTGACCCCCATTATGTCCTGGCTTGGGGTACAATTGGATAGTTCAGCTGGCACCTCAGAGTTAGAACCCTGGTTTTATAGCAACTTTTGGAAATCCCTGTTGATAGCTCCACATGCAGTTGGAAATCCCTGTTGATAGCGCCACATGCAGTTGGAAATCCCTGGCAATGTGATTTATAAATGATAAAATCCCATCTCCAGGAATCTCCGTCTGTCTGCAGCCAATGTTACTCTTAGGGACACAGGAAAGGAACTGTGTCCTTGAGGTCCCTGATAGGAATGGTTAAAGGGATAGTAAACCCCAAAATTTTCTTTTATGATTCAGATAGAACATACAACTTTAAACAACTTTCCAATTGAATTCGATTATCAAATTTTCTTCATTCTCTTGTTATCCATTGCTGAAGGGACAGCATTGCACTACTGACAGGAAGCTGAAAATATCTATTTAGCCAATCACAAGAGACAAATGTGTGCAGGCACCAATTAGCAGCAGCTCCCACTAGTGTATGATATGTGCGAAGCACATTTGAAAATAGAAGTTAATTTAAAAGTGTCTTACAATGACATGCTCTATCTCAATCATGCAAGTTTAATTTTGACTCCTATCCCTTTAATAGGCAAGCTTTGTAAGCCTCTAGTACATATCTGTTAAAGGGACATTGAACTCCAAAAAATGATATCATGAATATGAAACAGAAGCATTTATTTACGTATTTATTTTGCTTAAACACATACTGCAGTATCAGTTCTGCACTTCTTACTAATTTTCATTGGCTGAGAAGGACAACTGCAATTGCTTTACTGGTGGAGAGGAATGTGCCGCTACATGTGTGAAGATAAAACAATAGTTTATTCAAGACAGAAACATGTGTGTTCTTCAAAAATGAAATAAAATAAACACTTAACTGAAGCAAAAAGTTGACCACAATGTCCCTTTAATATAACAAGAGTGTGCAGGGCTATTGCAAAATAGCATTTTAGCTGACTGACAAGAAAATACATATGATAACTAGTAGATCCAAGCCCTAGTAGTTCAATAAACAAATTGTAAGTGATTTTAAAAAGAAATGAAACTGTTCTCATTTAGTAAAAATAAATGTTAAATCAAAGTAAACATAAAAAGAAACATCAAACAACACAGTTCCTTCAAAATGGGCTCTTAAAGGGACAGTCTACTCCAAAAATTTTATTTTTTAAAAAAGATAGTTAATCCCTTTATTACCCATTCCCCAGTTTTGCATAACCAACACAGTTATATTAATACACTTTTTACCTCTGTGATTATCTTGTATCTAAGCATCTTCTGACAGCCCCCTGATCACATGACTTTTTATTTATTATTTATTGACTTGCATTTTAGCCAATTAGTGCAGTGTCTGCCACAAACCACGGGCGTTAGCACAATATTATCTACATGGTTCACATGAACTAGCACCCCCCTGTTGTGAAAAGCTAATAAAAAAGCATGTGATAAGAGGCTGTCTGTAGTGGCTTAGAAACAGGCAGACATTTAGAGGTTTAAATGTTATAAAGTATATTAATATAACAATGCTGGTTGTGCAAAGCTGGGGAATGGTAGTAAATCCGTTATCTATCTTTTTAAACAATAAAAATTCTGGTATAGATTGTCCATTTTTAAAGTGATGGTACATATTTAGCTAATCTAATAAGATTCTTGAAGATTAATTTATGAAAGATGTTAATATCTTTCCTTTATTAACAATTACTCTAAAACTTTAAATTTTACTTGTAGTTTATCTATCTGGTAGCAGTATTTCCAACAATGATTACAGCATGTTACACATTGTTACAAATAATGCTGCCATATACTGTTAAAGACACATGCATTTTCCTCAGCCCCTTTGAAAATGAGTGTATATTGTCCCTTTAAAGTGAATGCCAATTTTCAGCAATGAATGCCCAGTTTTTAAAAATACTTTTAAAAACAGGGACACTTTCATTAAAAATGAAAATTACATTGCACCAGATTTGTAGAAATACCTTTTACTTCTCCAAAACCGGATTTCTGATCCCCTGCCTTCTTTTTTCTGCTGTACAAACACAGCAATGATGAAACCAGCTACCTCCAATCACAGCCAGGCATCACTAGATGGACGCTCTAGGGGGGGGCCATGATTGGAGAAAGCTAGTATTGTCATTTCTGACGTCAGTACAGAGGAGCTGAGGCTGGGATCGGCGATCCGGTTTTGGAGAAGTAAAAGGTAAGTATTTCTACAAATCTGGTGCAATTTAAACTTTCATCAATGAAAGTTCACCTGTTTTTAAAAGTATTTTTAAAAACCGGGCACTCATTGTTGAAAATTGACTTTCACTTTAATTCATATTGTCCTGCCAGACCAAAAGCCCCCCCCCCTCATTTCCTCTTTTACCTTTTTTTTTCCTAGTTGTGACATTTTTCCCTTGCAACCAATCTGCTGCTTAGCCATACGGCTCAGTGTTTCCTATGAGCGGCCGTCTGTTGGATTGATGGACAGTTGGATTTTGTACGTAGAGAGCAAGTCGGACCACTCTCTTTGTCATTACAAAAGGGAAAGAAAAAGGAATGTGCGGAGGGAAGAGCAACACTGAGTAAATTAAAAAAAGATAAGTTTTATCATTTATACACAGGCAATTAGTAAAATACGTTTTCATTCTTAAATGATAAGGAATCAGATTTTATTTTTTATAATGCATTATTTACCATCACTTTTAAGTTGCATTCTGCCTCTTAGGTAGAACAAATCATTTTAAACAACTTTCCAGTTTACTTCTGTTATCAATTTTTCTTCATTTTCTTTTTTCGTGTTATTCCTTGTAGAAAAGCAGGAAGGTAAGCTCAGGAGTGTGCACGTGTCTGCAGCGCTATATGGCAGCAGTTTTGCTACAATGTTATACATTAGCAAGAGCACTAGATGGCAGCACTATTTCCAGACATGTGCATGCTACCTACCTAGATATCTCTTTAACAAAGCATAACAAGAAAATGAAGCAAATATGGTAATAAATGTATTTGAAAGAAACATTTTGGGGTTCATGTCTCTTTAAATGATGAATAATATATAAATATATAAAACTTGTGAACCACAGGTGGTATAAATGAAGGTGCATTACCTGCATTCTATAGCATGAATAAGGGCTATGTAGGACCGAAAGGTTGTTTTATTCTTTGATTCTTCAATAAAGGATGTTTTCCTAAAGAAACAGTGCTGGGAGTATTCTATTGCTCTGTTTGTACTCTGGGGATTGCAGGACCCTTGTTCTCCCTTGCACTCTAATAAAAAACTGGACTGAAATTTGTAGTACAGTTCTGTACCTCTACTCATTGGTTGTTATATATATATATATATATATATATAAAATGATTTCTATTAAAGGGACAGTAAAGTCAAAATTAAACTTTCAGATTTAGATAGAGCATGCGATTTTAAACTTACCAATTTACTTATTATCAAATTTGCTTTGTTTTCTTTTGGTGTCTTTTATTGAAGAGTAAAACTAGGTAAGCTCATAAGAGCTCAGGAGTGTGCACGTGTCTTTAGTACTCTATGGCAGTAGTGTTTTGCAACATGATTTGTAGCTTTGTTATACAATGTTGCATGAGCACACTCCTGAGCTCTTATGAGCTTACCTAGTGTTACTCTTCAATAAAAGATACCAAGAGAACAAAGCAAATTTACTTACTGAAGTAAATTGGAAAACTATTTACATTTGCATGCTCTATCCAAATCATAAAACTTTAATGTTGACTTTACTGTCCCTTTAAGTGTAACCCACTGCTTAGTGCTTTTTCTATTACAAGAATGAAACAGATGAGTCCCTTTAAAGCCAAATTCAGTTTTCAATAACATGTTTACATAAGCATAATATAACACTGCCATATACATTCATAATTTTATATTACTTTTATACATTAAAGAGACAGTCTACACCAGAATTGTTGTTGTTTAAAAGATAGACAATCCCTTTATTACCCATTCCCCAGTTTAGCATAACCAATACAGTTATATAAATATACTTTCTACCTCTGTGATTATTTTTTTTTTTTTTTTTTTTTTTTTTTTTTGAAAATTTTTTATTAACAGAAATCAAACAATTACAGTTGTAAAACAGTAATGCAATTCAGGTCTCAGTTAATTCACAGGCAATAGATTAACAATAATGTTCTAGTCCTTCAAAGCTAGGCTAACTTACAGAGGTGGTGTTCTTAAACAGGTTGGTGATTAAGGCATTCTAAGTTCTTTTCTTTTTTACAGCATTCAAATATTCTTCCCATAGAAACACAATAGAATAATATTCCTCCAGTTTGTTCACTAAACCATAGTGGTATTTCTCTAGGGATAATGTTAATGTGATGGAGTCTATCCATTCCTCTCTAGATGGAACATCAGTACTTTTCCATCGTCTTGGAATTAACTGTTTAGCACAATTCAGCATCATATTCAGTATTACCGCTCTGAGCCTGCATCTAATCTTGGTTGGCTTATGAAATAAACACGTCTGTGGGTCTAGGGATATGTCATGGTGTGTGGCTTTGCGAATCTCAGAGGTCACCATTCTCCAAAGTTCCTGTATTTTTGGACAGTGCCACCACACGTGAAGCAGTGTACCTGTCTGGCCGCAATTTCTCCAGCATAAGGCTTGGGTGTTAGGGTAGATCAGGGATAACCTATGTGGTGTCAAATACCATCTACTTAGTAACTTCATGTTTGTCTCCCTGAATTTCATAGATGTGGTGGAAGAGTTCATGTGTTTAATTATGGTAAGCCAATCCTTTTCTGTAAGAGGGGAGTTAAAATCTTTCTCCCACTTCTCTGTATATGATGGTAGCTTGCGTGAGTGATAACTTAATAGTTGTTGGTAGGTCATAGAGAGGTGGCCCTTAGTCGCCACTTGTGAGAAGCATATATTTTCAAACGGTGTACGTGTTCTAAGAATTTGCTGTTTGTCAGGGTGTGTGTTGATATAGTGTTGAAGTTGGAAAAACTTATACCATTGTTGGAAGTGATCAATATTCAATTCTAGTAGCTCTTCTTTTGTACATAGGGACTGCCCCCTTAAAACCTTACTAAATGGAATTAGAGTGTGGATCGTGCTGTCGGTTGTACCAATACTTTTGTACTTTATTTGAAAGACAGGATTAGTGATAGTTGGGGATAAGGGGGCTGTGATTATTTTTTATCTAAGCCTCTGCAAACTGCCCCTAATTTTCAGTTCTTTTGACAGTCTTGCATTTTATCCAATCAGTGCGGGCTCCTATATGAAACACATGAACTAACACCCTCTAGTGGTGAAAACCTGGCAAAATGCCCTGAGCTAAGAGGCGGCCTTCAAGGGCTTAGAAATTAGCATATGAGCCTCCTAGATATAGCTTACAACTAAAAATACCAAGAGAACAAAGCAGAATTAGTGATAGAAGTAAATTGGAAAATTGTTTAAAATGACATGCCCTATCTGAATAATGAAAGTTTGTTTTGGACTAGACTGTCCCTTTAAGCACACTACAATATAGCATGACACATTATTTGAGGTCTGTTCTCCAGATCACAGTATGGATCAGTAAAAGCTTACATACATTCATCATATCTAACATACACTGTGTTCTGTCATGTTCAATTGACTACAATGTTAGCAAAATTGTGAAATAACCTTACAAAAAGTAGATTTCCCTAACTCTATTCAGCTTCGATGTACAACATTAGAGAAATTATATTTCTAAAATACAACTCATTCATGTTATCTTTTTCTAAATACACCCCAATTACAATACATTTTAATTTTCACAGTGCATCTTTTTATAAGATTTCAAAAGTATTAAAGATCCATTCAGGTGCAAAAAAGTAAATACATTAGACAGTGTCATTTTTGCATTACCAACCCTGCAAGTCTATGTGTTTAACTCCAGCAACTGAGTTAAACACATAGTTAAAACACTGCTCAGGAGCCACAGAAAACTGATGGTCCCAAGTGATTACTGCTGTTTGAATCCATTCAGTTTGTAACCAGCAGTTCTCTGTGGCTCCCAAGTGGTCCTTATACAATGTGTTTAAACCCATTGTGGGTTAGAATTGCACAGTAACTAGTGCTAAAATTACATGCTCTAACAAACTGAAAGTAACTATGGGCTCGCTTCCATTGAGTCTTAAAAATGGAGCCGTAAACTATGGAAGTGGCCAACAGCTAAAAATAGTTTACGGCTCCATTTTAGCATCAGGTTTTCATTTAAATATTTTGCGCATTGGGTGCTGCAGTCACTCTTTTTGTGCAGGTATAAGTTAACATTGTGTTAACGCTTCCATCTGACATTGGATTTCTTGAAAATGAATTAGTTGCTATAATAACCCGACCTTACACTATAAAATTTACGTTTAACGTCTGTGCTCCTTACCTGTGATAACTTCTAAAGAGAAACAAAAATACTTATTTATAATACATATTATTTTAACTATAAGCAAATGCTATTTTTATTATAATTCTATTTTCCACTTTATTAATATATATTGCTGCCCTAGGCATAGGTCTAGTTTGAATTCTGTAGATATGTAATTGCATATATTTTTATATTTAAATACATACTGATATTTCCATACCACATAAGTGCAACTATTCCTTTACATGAGACAATAAATATTACATATTAAAATTCATTCCTACATTGTAACACTTGCATTATTTGCACATTTTAAAATTTCAATGGGAAATAGGTCTCAAAAAGTTCAATTTTCCTCTTTTACACCTAAGTTGAGCTGCAGTGTAATTTTTCCCAATGTATTGGCAGTCTCCGACAGTATATTAACGGTAGTATATTAACGGTTTGCGCTTTAATTGGAAACCGGGTATAAGTTATCGCTTAAAGGGACACTCAAGTCAAAATTAAACTTTCATTATTCAGATAGAGCATGCAGTTTTAAACAACTTTCCATTTTACTTCCATTAACTAAATGTGCACAGTCTTTTTATATTTAAACTTTTTAAGTCACTAGCTCCTACTGAGCATGTGCAAAAATAAGTGTGTATGCATATGTGATTGGCTGATAGCTGTCACATGGTACGTGTATGCATTTGTGATTGGTTGATGGCTGTCACATGGTACGTGTATGCATTTGTGATTGGCTGATGGCTGTCACATGGTACAGGGGGAGTGGAAATAGACATAACTTTTAAAATTGTCAGGGAAAAAAAATCTACTACTCATTTCAAGTTCAGACTATGGGGCCTATTTATGAAACCCTCTTGTAAACTGCTGGTGCAACGCCGCCCCCTGCAGATTCGCGGCCAATTGGCCGCTAGCAGGGGGTGTCAATCAACCCTATCGTATTCGATCGGGTTGATTTCAAGCGATCTCTGTCTGCCTCCTCAGAGCAGGCGGACAGGTTATGGAGCAGCGGTCTTTAGACCACTGCTTCATAACTGGTTTACTGGTGAGTCTGAAGGCTCGCCAGAAACACAGCCCTTCAAGCTCCATACGGAGCCTGATAAATGGGCCCCTTAATGCTATTGCATTGTCTTGTTATCTTGCATTTGTTGATTATGCAAATCTACTGTGTTTACTGGTCCTTTAATGGCTTCTAATACTTTCTATGGGACTCGAAAATATTTTCAGCAGCTGGACCCTGGCTGCCAATAATAAGATATATTGCGCCATCGGAAGCAGTCGATAAACGAAATTGCTTCTAACAGCATATTTATCAGTTTTGCGACCTTGCACAAACCTAATTAAGTCTCAATGGAAACGAGCCCTAACTTTGAGAGTAAGAATTAAAGGGATACTGAACCCATTTTTTTTCTTTTGTGTCAGATAGAGCATGCAATTTTAAGCAACTTTCTAATTTACTCCTATTATCAATTTTTCTTTGTTCTCTAGCTATCTTTTTTGGGGGAAAAAGTCCAGAACACTGGACAGCACTTGTTTATTGGTGGATGAATTTTCCACCAATCAGCAAGAACAACCCAGGTTGTTCACCAAAAATGGGCCGGCATCTAAACTTACATTCTTGCTTTTCAAATAAAGATACAAAGAGAATGAAGAACATTTGCTAAAAGGAATAAATTAGAAAGATGCTTAAAATTGCATGCTCTATCTTAATCACAAAAGAAAAAAAATGGGTTCAGTGTCCCTTTAAAGTTTTTTTTTTTTTTTTTTTTTTTTTTTTTAAATGTCAAGCTTTCTATAATATAATCTCCCTCCTTTTTCTCCTCTATGTTGTACATATTTAGGTAATCAAATCTTTCTTTTTAAGTTGTTTTATTTTTCAGACCATAAACCATTTTTAATAGCACTCAGTTGAACATATTCCACTTTATTTATATCCTGGAGATGTGGGGTCGATTTATGAAGCAGACTGCTGCTCCGTTAACTTTTCCGCCACCTCTGAGGCGGTGGACAGCAATCAGCCCGATCGGATACGATTGGGTTGATTGACACCCCCTGCTAGCGGCGATTGGCCGCGAATGTGCAGGGGGTGGCATTGCACAATCATTTCACTAGAACTGCTGGTACAATGATAAATGCAGACAGCGTATTCTGTCGGCATTTATCGATGTGCGGTGGACATGATACGCTACAGCGGATCATGTTCGCCCGCACAATAGTAAATCGGACCCATGGCCTCCAGAACTATACATAATACTCAAAATGAGGCCTCACTAGCGATCTGTAAAGTGACATACAAAACTAAAAAAAAAAATTCATCTAGAAAGAAAACAAAAAACATTAAACTATAAAACTATAATAAAATATACTTACGTTAAGATTCAAATATACAATAAAGGAAGGTAAAATTAATTAGTATATTAGATGTTTTTTAATACACACTATAATAATATTTTTTATAGTTGGCAGATATGATATATGTGTATATATAGACATCTACTGAAGAGCAGAATGAGTCTATTATGTGATCTAGTAAAGATACTTAAAGGGACAGTATACTGTAAAATAGTTTTTCCCTTAATGTGTTTACAATTGCTTTTTTTACCAACTGCAGAGCAAAAAAAATTATGAAAATTTGCATTTTAAGGGTTATTTGTGTATATTAACCCCTTAGTGACCAGAGCACTTTTCCATTTTCTGTCCGTTTGGGACCAAGGCTATTTTTACATTTTTGCGGTGTTTGTGTTTAGCTGTAATTTTCCTCTTACTCATTTACTGTACCCACACATATTATATACCGTTTTTCTCGCCACTAAATGGACTTTCTAAAGATACCATTATTTTCATCATATCTTATAATTTACTATAAAAAAAAATATAAAATATGAGGAAAAATTGAAAAAAACACACTTTTTCTAACTTTGACCCCCAAAATCTGTTACATATCTACAACCACCAAAAAACACCCATGCTAAATAGTTTCTAAATTTTGTCCTGAGTTTAGAAATACCCAATTTTTACATGTTCTTTGCTTTTTGTGCAAGTTATAGGGCCATAAATACAAGTAGCACTTTGCTATTTCCAAACCACTTTTTTCCAAAATTAGCGCTAGTTACATTAGAACACTAATATCTTTCAGGAATCCCTGAATATCCCTTGACATGTATATATTTTTTTTTAGTAGACATCCCAAAGTATTGATCTAGGACAATTTTGGTATATTTCATACCACCATTTCACCGCCAAATGCGATCAAATACAAAAAATCGTTCACTTTTTCACAAATTTTTTCACAAACTTTTGGTTTCTCACTGAAATTATTTACAAACAACTTGTGCAATTATGGCATAAATGGTTGTAAATTCTTCTCTGGGATCCCCTTTGTTCAGAAATAGCAGACATATATGGCTTTGGCGTTGCTTTTTGGTAATTAGAAGGCCGCTAAATGCCACTGCGCACCACAAGTGTATTATGCCCAGCAGTTAAGGGGTTAATTAGGGAGCTTTTAGGGAGCTTGTAGGGTTAATTTTAGCTTTAGTGTAGTATAGTAGACAACCCCAAGTATTGATCTAGGCACATTTTGGTATATTTCATGCCACCATTTCACCGCCAAATGCGATCAAATTGAAAAAAAAGTTAAATTTTTCACAATTTTAGGTTTCTCACTGAAATAATTTACAAACAGCTTGTGCAATTATGGCACAAATGGTTGTAAATACTTGTCTGGGATCCCCTTTGTTCAGAAATAGCAGACATATATGACTTTGGCGTTGCTTTCTGGTAATTAGAAGGCCGCTAAATCCTGCTGCGCCTCACACGTGTATTCTGGCTAGCAGTGAAGGGGTTAATTAGGGAGTTTGTAGGGAGCTTGCAGGATTAATTTTAGCTTTAGTGTAGAGATCAGCCTCCCACCTGACACATCCCACCCCCTGATCCCTCCCAAACAGCTCCCTTCCCTCCCCCACCCCACAATTGTCCCCGCCATCTTAAGTACTGGCAGAAAGTCTGCCAGTACTAAAATAAAAGGGTTTTTTAAAAAATAAATAATTTTTTTTTAGCATATTTACATATGCTAGGGTGTAGGATCCCCCCCTTAGCCCCCAACCTCCCTGATCCCCCCCAAAACCGCTCTCTGACCATCCCCTCTGCCTCATTGGGGGCCATCTTGGGTACTGGCAGCTGTCTGCCAGTACCCAGTTTGCAAAAAAAAAGGGCTTTTTTTATATTTATTTGTCTTTTTTCTGTAGTGTAGCTTCCCCCCCACACAGACAAACCCCCACCACCTTGCTGATCTTTTTTTTTTTTAAAAATATTAGGGCATTTAAACATTTTTACTAACTCATTTTCTGTAGTGTAGCGGTTCCCACCCGCTCCCTCCCCGTGCACGCGCCCGCCCCCGCCCTCCCGTGCACGCGCGCGCGCCCGTGCGCGCCCCCCGCTCATCCCCGCCCACGATCCCGCCCCCCCTGCACATAACCAGGGCCATCGATGGCCGCCACCCGCCTCCCGGTCCGGCTCCCACCCACCAACGCCGGGAACCACCGATCTCCGGTGCAGAGAGGGCCACAGAGTGGCTCTCTCTGCACCGGATGGCTTAAAAAAGTTATTGCAGGATGCCTCCATATCGAGGCATCACTGCAATAACCGGAAAGCAGCTGGAAGCGAGCAGGATCGCTTCCAGCTGCTTTCCAAACCGAGGACGTGCAGGGTACGTTCTCAGGCATTAACTGCCTTTTTTTTGAGGACGTACCCTGCACGTCCTCGGTCGTTAAGGGGTTAAAGCTCTGATTTTGTGTTTTGAAGCCACAACCTAATAAAATGGGTTGAGCTTGTTAGATATAATCAGATCTTAATACTTGATCACTTTGTGTACATATACATGCTTCTTTATCTTATGTCTGTCAATAAATCAATCACCAGTACTTGGAGAGAACAATGAAAAATCAGCATTTTATTACCTTATCTCTGCTATATCTCACTCGGAGTTTAATTTCTTCTGCTGGCAGTGTTTACAAAGCTTATCTATAGCTTGGACCAGCGGCCACAAACTTTCAAAATAGGTGGGGATACCACATGCTAAATCAACTATTTCAAATACCAATATAAAGGTAAAGTAGCTACTTGTAAACAATTTAATACATTCCAGCAGGTAAAGTGGATCCCTGGAAAAAAATTAAAGGGGAGAAAATGTTTGAGTAAACTGTCCCTTTAATTATTTCCATGTCATAGAAATAATAGTGTAAATAGTGTCTCCTACACAGTCCATAATCATATATATTATCCCCCACCCACATACACACATATTATTTAGGACAGAATAAAAGTTCATAGCAATTGCTAAAGGGCATTCTTACTTACCTTAATGTACATCACATTTCTTATTTTTTTCATAATAATATTTATATTGTTTATTGTAAAACAAAAGGAACATAAAAACTTCCACGTACAAGTATATAAATAATAAAATTCTTAGCACTTCAATCTCTTAAAAAATATTTTTAAAATGTTCTCTCTAAAATATTGAACAGGTTAAATAGGTGGTTTACGGCACAGGAACATTCATGGTTACTGTTCATTAGTCTAGAATACACTTCAAAACAACCGCAATGCCTAGTGACAGATAAAGACACCTACAAACAATATCAAAGGTCAATGCAAATAATGAGACAGATATTCAAAAGTTTACTGACACAGGCACACTGAATGACAAGGAAGGACACATAAGCGGAATGAATGATAGTGACAAAAGTGACACAAACATATACGGTAAGACAAGAGCCATAATACCCTGACATACATCTAGAGACAATGATATGGTGACAGACATAAAAGGTAAAACATGCTGACAGAATTCAAGTCACACCGTAAGTAAGTGACGCAGGACACAGACTGATGCAAACAAGTTGTAACATATTCAGAAGGCTAATTATGGAAAAATGGCCTCTGTTTAGCGCAATTAATATCCCAAGCAAGCAGGAATGAAGGACAGATGGGCAGATATTAACCCAAAGATTCATTGTTAAGAAGGAAGAACAAATTTAATTACTGAAAATTAAAAACAAAAATTAAAATAAAAAATAAATAAAATTGTGTGTGTATATATATATATATATATATATATATATATATATATATATATATATATATATACATATATCAACCAAAAATATATAAGGTCAGTACAAAGTTGCTAATGTACTATACAAATATCTGCTGTCGATAAACCTTTATTAACTGTTTGAGTAACAAATACTCTTATGGAATCAGAATATTAAACAATACAACATCTGATAAGTTTACAGTACTAATAAATTGTTAAAATACGCATTAATTTCTGACACCCAGATTTGTCAACCAGCTTAGGTAACTAACGCTGCATTACGTACAATAATTAAATAAGTGAAAAGCGTATAGGTCTGGAGGGCAGTTGCGTATTGTATTAACCATACATATAATAAGAACTGCAGATTCACTATAAATGTAGAATAATTATTATTATTATTTTTAAAACATCATCAGATTCAGTACCCCTGGGTACATGGGTAGGCAATTAATTAATGGCAAAAAATACATATGCATTAAACAGACTAAACGAAACAAATTAATCAAGAAGAGGGCACTACTTACAATCAACATAATTATAACCTCGATATGCGTAACAAATCTTATATAAAAATTGTTACATTTATATCAAATGCAGGGGTTTTATATATCTTACAACAGTATGTCTATTTACAAAAAAAAATTAACTTGCTAATGTTAACCATCCAGGGGCAATAAAAATAGTACCATTAAATTAGATAGTGAAATATATACAAGGGCTACAAAGACTTGTAGAGATTGACAGATATATACAGAAACATAGACAGATATATCGAAATAAAAAGAGACACCGCAACAGACATTCATAGAATGACTCATGCATTTGCATTCAGATGGCTCTATTGGTGATAAAAGTCGGCCATGTTGGGTCTTACATAAGAGGCCTAATTGCTGCATCCCATGAGGTGATAATGGAGGCAGAAAAATCCCGGAAGCACAAAAAGAGAATGTTTCTATGTTAGACAGCGCCCAGACCATAAGGAGCAACAGTAGACAAATAGCTAAATATCAATATATTATATTTAAATGCACATCGGTGGACACAATCATTCCAAGTTGAAGGATCATACTTGATCTCTGCCATCTTTTGAATGAGTATTGCACTACTGGATTAACGCAATTTATTCTATAAGTGAAACTTCCAAGTCTGAGAAGGTCATTTAAAAATATATATATATTTTAGCTCTAGAGAGACAGACTAATCTTTGTTACCCTTCATCATATACAACACTAGAGGGGAGGATGTTTTTTTTCTCCACTTCCTGTGGATCTACACCAATTAGGATAGTTAAATCTGAAGAATTCTATTTTTAATAACGTTTTTTTTTTTCTATAAACTGCAGACCGAAGCCTTATTTAATTCTTGTGTCTCATTTAGAAAAATAACAACCATTCCTAATTACTGTTGGTTTCCTACACCAGACGTAATTCCTATTTTCCAGAAATATGTATTTTATTTTTTTAATTATAAAATATAACTCTGAATCTATGGTCACACAATCACTAAATCTATGGTTACACAATCGTATTATTCATACTTTTGTAGAATAGATATTCTGCAGTGAATACATTTGGTAAATCTATTTAAGTGAAATATATAAATAAAAAAAAAAAAAGGAGATACTCTTTGACAAAACACAGAAAATAGATCACTTGCTTTGCTCTCTGTCAGGAAATTGTTGGGTCGATCACATTCCTTTAGAAAAATGTATCTATTGCTTTACAACAGAAAATTTCTATTAAAGTCAATGAGGATTGTAGGGATGCCATATTGCCGCTCTAAGGGAGGAACTTATGAAAAATACATATGTCAGGGTTGTTTAAAGAAATGTTTGAATAATGTTCCATTATAAGAACGCTAACTTAATGTACTTTTCATATGTGGCAATATCATATATGGCAACCATATATATATTTTATTCGTCTTTCGTGATGTTAGACATGACAAACAGTGGTATATATTTGGATACCACACATGGATAAAGATATGCAAGAACTGTCGGCTAAATATTTAAATATTAGTCATTACAAGTAATTTGTTGGTATTAAATAAATATAGTAGATAGCATAGATCTGTTAAAAACAAATAAATAAAAATACAGACGATAATGTTTATGGCTAACTAATAAGGAACATTATTCCAAGCTTTCAGGACACTGAAGTTCCTTTGTTAACTAAAAGAACGCAAATTTGTCCTAAAAGCTTGCCATATTATTACTGATAAACCAAAAAGTTTAGATTTTTTTTTTTTTAATTTCACAGAAAAACACAGGACATCATTTTATAGTATGCATCATAACTATAAGAATATTTGATGGAAAAAGCCACGTAAACACAGAACCACATTTAGAGTAACAGAGACCCACTAACACACACTAATACAAACAAATGCCGAAACAGAACATATGTCAAACAAAGCAAAGCATATGCCAACACAGTAAGATAGTGTCTGAAAGTTACAGGATTGCAGGAAGTGACACAGACTGACACAAGGACACAGTGACACCACACAGCGATGCACTGAAACACAGTAACTGTAAAGGGTCAACTACTTACCCCTGATGCCTTGTATCCTAAATATCATTATTGCACTCCATAGAAAAATGTGGAGAGAATGGGGCAAGAAGAGAGACAAATATCAGTTATTTAAACAAAGCACTAAGCAAATAAAACTATAATCAGCACAGCATAGATGCATATAGTTTGAAAGTCCCCACAAAAAATGATAGCATGTGCATTCAGAGTATATAGTCAGTGGTGTGCTCTCGCTTCACTGTTACCAGACATGGGGAAATCCCTTTATAACCCAACATCTGCGTCATTTACCCTTCCGTAATTACAGCAGACATGGGAGGGACTGTATTACCGTAACCCTAAGAGTATGAGCACAGACTTGTGACACACACCTGTATAACTATATTGTGAGACAAGAAAACCCATTCACTACTAGCTGCCTCAGCAAAATGAATATTGTAGTTTTTTTTATTATGTCAGGGTGTGTTTTAATGCTGTGCTGTTATTATAGTCCAGCTATCCATATACCATGGGTGTGACGAACATGAAAATTAGGAGCTAGCTAGAAACAGATGAGGCCCACTTTATGAAGTGTAAACTTAATTAATGTACTAGAATTTATTATAAATTATGTATATTTCAGACATCCTTAAATTCCAGCACAGGATTTGTCCTTCCCACCTCTACTGGAAGTCTGTTCCATGAATCAGCCTCTCTTTCTGCAAGAAAGTGATTAATCCTGAACCTACTGTACTCTCCTCCTTACCACCTCTATCCTTCCCACCTCTACTGGAAGTCTGTTCCATGAATGAATCTCTCTTTTTGTAAGAAAGTGATTAATTCTGAACCTACTGTAGTCTCCCCCTTACCACCTCTACAGGAATCAACCTCTCTTTCTGTAAGGAAGTGATTAATCATGAACCTACTATATTCTTCACATTGAGATTATGACCCCTTTTCCTAGTGTTGCGCCTTTTGTAAAATATACTTTAACTAGTCATAAAGCCCGTTCACACGGGCCATTTTTTGCAGTACAGTGGTCCTATCCCTTGCTCTCTCCCCCCTCTCTTTTGTGCTCTCTCCCCCTCTCTTTTGTGCTCTCTCCCCCTCTCTTTTGCGCTCTCTCCCCCTCTCTTTTGTGCTCTCTCCCCCTCTCTTTTGCGCTCTCTCCCCCTCTCTTTTGCGCTCTCTCCCCCTCTCTTTTGCGCTCTCTCCCCCTCTCTTTTGCGCTCTCTCCCCCTCTCTTTTCTGCTCTCTGCCCCTCTCTTTTGTGCTCTCTCCCCCTCTCTTTTGCGCTCTCTCCCCCTCTCTTTTGCACTCTCCTCCTCTCTTTTGCGCTCTCTCCCCCTCTCTTTTGCTCTCTCTCTCCCCCTCTCTTTTGCTCTCTCTCTCCCCCCTCTCTTTTGCTCTCTCCCCCTCTCTTTTGCTCTCTCTCTCCCCCTCTCTTTTGCTCTCTCTCTCTCCCCCTCTCTTTTGCTCTCTCTCCCCCCTCTCTTTTGCTCTCTCTCTCCCCCCTCTCTTTTGCTCTCTCTCCCCCCTCTTTTGTGCTCTCTCCCCCCTTTTTTGTTCTCTCTCCCCCATCTTTTGTGCTCTCTCCCCCTCTCTTTTGTGCTCTCTCCCCCTCCACCTCTTTTACTCTCTCTCTCCCCCCTCTCTTTTGCTCCCTCTCTCCCCCCTCTCTTTTGCTCCCTCTCTCCCTCCTCTCTTTTGCTCCCTCTCCCCCCCTCTCTTTTGCTCCCTCTCTCCCCCTCTCTTTTGCTTTCTCTCCCTCATCTCTTTTGCTCTCTCTCCCCCTCTCTTTTACGCTCTCTCTCCCCCTCTTTTACGCTCTCTATTTTGTGCTCTCTCTCCCCCCCTTTTATGTGCTCTCTCTCCCCCCCTTTTGCGCGCTCTCTCTCCCCCTCTTTTTTGCGCTCTCTCTCTCTCCCCCTCATTTTTGCGCTCTCTCTTTCCCCCTCGTTTTTGCTCTCTCTCTCTCTCCCCCTCTCTTTTGTGCTCTCTCTCTCCCCCTCTCTTTTGCGCTCTCTCTCTTCCCTCTCTCTTTTGCTCTGTCTCTCTCTCTCCTTTTTTTTTGCTCTCTCTCCATCCCTCTCTTTTTTTCTCTCTCTCTCCATCCCTCTCTTTTGCTCTCTCTATCCCCCCTCTCTTTTGCTCTCTCTCTCTACCCCCCTCTCTTTTGCTCTCTCTCTCTACCCCCTCTCTTTTGCTGTGTCTCTCTCCCCTCTCTTTTGCTCTCTCTCTCCATCCCTCTCTTTTGCGCTCTCTCTCTCCCCCTCTCTATTGCTCTCTCTCCCCCTCTCTATTGCTCTCTCCCCCTCTCTTTTGCTCTCTCTCTCCCCCCTCTCTTTTTCTCTATCTCTCCCCCTCTCTATTGCTCTCTCTCCCCCTCTCTTTTTCTCTCTCTCCCCCCTCTCTTTTGCTCTCTCCCCCCTCTTTTTCACTCTCTTCCCTCTCTTTTGCTCTTTCCCCTCTGTTTTGCTCTTTCCCCTCTATTTTGCTCTCTCTCCCCCTCTCTTCTGCACTTTCCCCTCTCTTCTGATCTTCCCCCTGTCTTTAGCTCTTTCCTATCTCTTTTTATGTCTCTCCCCCTCTCTTTCTATTTCTCTCCCCTCTCTCTCGCGCCGACCACGCCCCGCCACGGCCGACCACGACCATGCCTGGTCATGCCCACTATCCCACCCAGTCACGCCTATGATCCCGCTGGCCACGCCCACTTTCGCTGCAAACAGCACAGCATGTCAGGTAAGGCCAGGTGTGTTTGTCCTCGTGCTGTCTCTACTGCGCATGACAGCTTCGGACAAACACACTTGGCCTTTTATATTATAGGATACTCAGCATTACTTAATCCATTATTTAACCTCAAGTCAGACCTAGACATTTTCACTAATCCACTAGTCCTGGACTAGTTAGTAAATGTGCTCTTTGCTATATTTAACATACAGTGGACTAGTGACTTTTTTTATTTTTAAATATTTTTATTGGGATTCAAAATAGAGCAAGCAAACATAACAGAGCCAGACAATCTGTATACAAAGAGAATAGTTTCCCAATAAATAACTTTAATAATCAAAACACAAATGACAACATACATGTATAAGGCCTTATGAAACAGTATTAATGGACATAGAGCTTGCCTCTCAAACTTATTGCCCTCTAATTAGCAGCTGAGGCCACTCATGGACCTCCCAGTTCTAATGGAAAAGTGGTGGTACAGAGGGCAGCCATAAACTATGTGAGACCACTTTTGGATCTCAAATGGTTAGTCCCATTTTTTCAGTTTTATATTCAGTATGCCGCGTTGGATTATATAAAAAAACAATGATATATAAATAAGAACTGGGGTTAGGATCAACTTATGAGTATGGGATCGCACTACAGTTAACTACAAATAGTAATATGAGAATATCTTATTTTACATGTATCATGCGATATGTGAAAAATTTCCTGCCAATTGGTCTAGTAGTAGTATATATGGGCGTTGTATCTACCCTGAACTCGCTATGCAACTTGCTCAATTTGGTCACAGAACAATTTTGTTGCATTTAGGAACTATGCTGCAAGTTTATGCCAGTATTTTAGTTCAATGATAAATCTATATATACAGCTAACATACTACTGGAGTTTATAATAAAACATCAACTGACTTAGACTAATTTTTCAAGTGGCAAAAGTGAATATATATGCAGATATGAAATTTGCAATTAGGAAACCTATAAATCAGAGCATTATGTAGAGTCCAACTGTAGCAGTCCACTTATCTAATTGACACATATAAAGATTATGTGGTTTACAAATTCAAAAAGTTCAGACAGGTAGTCCCATAGTAATTGGTCACACCACATTATCATATAACCGAGCTCTTGTCTAACATGAGCCCCTGAGCCCTTGTCTACTGAGTTCATGAGTATTTGGAGCATAAAATACATATATAGTGTACATCTTAGGAAATTAACATTGGTAGGGTGAGTTTGCACATAATCTGACTGGTCCAGTTGTCATGAAAACATCACACTTCTGCTATGGGTATTACTAGTCCTGGGTCATGACAGCTTTTGGAGGCATGATCCGTATCTGTCACGCTAAGTACCCCAAAATTTAGCCCACACCGGTTCTCTGGGATGAAGTTCCAACGTCAGCTGCGTTCCCACATTGCAGTCGACATATAACAGTAAGATCTTTTGGCTGGATGGATATATTACCATCAAGATATGGAGGGAGCTCCCAGGATTTTCCTAACAGAGGGGGGATAGGGCGTAGGCAACCGCGCACCTCAGCACCTCTCGCTTGTGAGTCCCGGCTTGTCTCAATGTAGTGCAGCGGCACAGGTACGTCCAATAAGGCCTCTGATGTTTCTATGGGCTGTGTAGCACCTTTCTTTTGCTGCCTAGCTGTTCCCCTTAGAGTGTCTCTCAAATATAACGGAGCCGGAACTAGCTTTCCCGGTTCTCCCTTATTCAGCTCGTGAAAGCTCCTCAATGTGCTAGAAGCACTCTGTGTCACGGTTCCTTCCAGGTGTGGGCTGAGTAGATCAAGCAGGTCCCGCTAAAGTCTTGCAAAGTGTTCCGCTAGAATCTTTTGTGCCTCTTTCTCCCACCGGTCAATTGCATCTATGATCTCCTCGCTACGGCGGGAGGCCGCCATTATATTCTCTACATGTGAAGCTTGCATGGTCTGTAGCTCAGTAGTTATAATCTTCGGTTCTGAAGTGTCCAATAGGTGATCCAAAATTAAGTGTCCCTTAATTAGTACAACAGAACTGGACAGCACATACGGCTGTTATTCCTGACATATCAGGACTCAGGGAGGGTAAATGAGGAGCCAGGTCTGTTACTAGGCCTCCGCTGCGTTCCCCATCTATTCCGGTCTGCTTGGCTGGAATTCAAAGTTAAAAAACACAAAAATCCGTTCTCTAGATATTAATCCACAGGACGGTTGTAATTCCAGGCTTGGATTATAAATTTGAGAAGCGATAGGCAACGGATCTATCAGCTCCCGGATTCAGCTAAAATTAAAAGCAGCCATCTTGGTCGGTGTTCGGACCCGCCCCCGGACTAGTGACTTTTTTTTCTCATGATTTTTTTTACTTTAACCCCAACTGGTATCATATTGATATTTGTCCAACCCTGATTAATGGTTTATATTGTATCACCTCTCTCAATTATCTACTGTAAGTTATAAATATTAAGTTCATGGAGACTTTCCCGGTAAGTTTTATTTTGAGAAGCAAGCTATACTTTGTGTTTTAAAAGGAAGTGAAGGAATACAAATATACAGATATTAAGGATGCACCAAAATATTAGAAGCTAAAAGTTAAATGGAACTCTGGCTCCCTGGATTTATCAGCCCTTACCTTACACAATATGTATTTCATGTATCTAAAGGAGTGTGATGTACATAACATCATTATTTTCTTCTAGTGGTTCATCTACCAACATAGGAGTAACTACAAAGGTTGCAGCAGATGCTGGTTAGATCCAGCCTAAGGGGCCTATCTATCAAGCTTGATGCCCCGTGTTTCTGGCGAGCCTTCAGACTCGCCAGAAACAGCCGTTATGAAGCAGCGGTCACAAAGACCGCTGCTCCATAACCTGTCCGCCTGCTCTGAGCAGGTGGACAGACATCGCCGCAATTCAACCCGATCGAGTACGATCGGGGTGATTGACACCCCCCTGCTGGCGGTCGATTGGCCGAGAGTCTGCAGGGGGCTGCGTTGCACCAGCAGCTCTTGTGAGCTGCTGGTGCAATGCTGAATACGGCGAGCGTATTGCTCTCCGTATTCAGCGAGGTCTGGCGGACCTGATTCGCACTGTCGGATCAGGTCCACCAGACTTTGTTAAATAGGGGCCCTAATCTTCACTGACTGGGCAAGAGTGGTTGGTGGAATTCACATAATGGCCCCTCCCTAAAGCCCTACTTTAGGTCACACCACCCTATATTTTCACAACTGAGCAATGATGTTATGCTCTTGGCTGCCAGCGACACAAAAATCAATACTCATACGTCTCTGAATGGCAGTCCACAAACACACAGAGCAATACACTTGAGTACCAGTAACATTTGTGACAGTGATTTTGTAGCGATTTTAATATACAACCTGCGGAAATACTGGATATGTTATAGCCCTACTTATTCCTGCTTTTCTCATTTAAACCACCCCACCTAGCCATATTATTTCCTGTGCAGAGTAAAGGACATGTAATCAAAACACTGCCTTAAAAATCTACGGATAATAAACCAATACTGATTGGCATCGTCTTAGAATGTTGTAATTTCACTTCCTTCTTAGTTAAACATCCTGTTCTAATAATTATGTGTAATATTTAAATATTGGATTTCCTGGAAGTAGAAGGGGTGTGTGGAGTGGTCTCTCTCTCAAATTTCCTTCCATGGGATTAGAGGTTTCTGGTTATGCCAATTAATGTATGTATGGCTGTCATATATATTCAAGTATTAGTTCTGCAGGATATAATTAGCCTTAGTAGTTTTTACCATTCTCAATCTGTTGTATCTGAGCATGTGAAGTGCATGGACGTATCTCAAGAAGCAATTTACTGGTTTTCAGTAGCATATGCACATATGCTTTGAGTGGCCCATGCACCAGCATTCAAACACCACACACTTTATCAGACAGCTGGTTCTTGCAAATGGATAACTACTACCACATGGTGCTCCAGACTCGTGCACACTCTTGAGTGTGTTACTGCTTTTCAACAAAAGATACTAATAGAACAAATACAATTTGATAGTAGAAATAAATTAGAAAGTTGATGTATCTGAATCATGAAAGAAAACTTCTGGGTTTCATGTCCCTTGTGTGTCATACAAGCCACCACTCACTCTGAGTAGGTGTGGGATTTGAATTCTAATAATAACTTTTGCTAGAAGCATTTTTTGCTAATGGAAGTATATTGCAAAAATGTTTCATTTCAAAATGGAAATGTATATTTTCATTTTGACCTTTCTATCACTTTAAGATTCTCTTTATTTCAGTGATTTATCCTTTTTTAATATTATATCAATGGACAGAAATGCCTTCTGCTGTTTAATATTTCCTGCTGTATATGCAGATACGTTTATTACAGTATATACGGTGCCGGTTTCACTGTATACAGACAACGATCCAAACAGTAGCACAGGACTGCCCTGGTGACACGCCCAAGTGACGTAACACACCACATTGCCAAGGCAACAACAAAACAAAGCTCAGACAGGAGACCACAAGGAGGGGTGAGCGCGGGAATCCCTTACATCCGGACATTATTAACCTTTTCATTGCAAAAGAATACATCTAGTAGTGGATAGTTTTTTATATATATATAAATACAGGGGTGAAAACTTGCTGCAATTTACAAATCAGGGTAGAAAGTTATCATTCAATACAGTACTAAATATAAGAAAAAGCTCTAGTTTACTAGTTAGGGGGGGGGGGGAAATACTAGTAAGGAAAGAAAAGTAAACAGTCCTCTCAATGTAAAATATAAGCAAAAGTCTTACTCATCCTGTGCTAGTATATTAGTATCCCTGGAAAAAACACACACGCACACACACACACAACCACACACACACATATTCACCCCCTCACACACAAACACATTCACCCCCTCACACACAAACAACCACACACACATATTCACCCCCTCACACACAAACACGCGCGCACACACACACAGACACACACATTCACCCCCTCACACACAAACAACCACACACGCACACACACACCAACACATACACACAACCACACACACAGACACACACATATTCACCCCCTCACACACAAACACGCACACACCAACACATACACACAACCACACATACATACACACATTTTCACCCCCTCACACACAAACAACCACACACGCACACACCCACCAACACATACACACAACCACACACACACACATATTCGCCCCTCACACACAAACACACACCAACACATACACACAACCACAGACACACACATACACACACACACACATATTCACCCCCTCACACACAAACACGCACACACACCAACACATACACACAACCACACATACAGACACACACATACACACATTCACCCCCTCACACACAAACAACCACACACGCACACACACATACACACAACCACACATACAGACATACACATACACACACACACATATTCACTCCCTCACACACAAACACGCACATACACACAATCACACACACAGACACACACATACACACCCTCACACACAAACAACCATACACACACACCAACACATACACACAACCACACACACAGACACACACAGACACACACACATATTCACCCCCTCACACACAAACAACCACACACAAAAATGCATAACGTTCTCACTTTCACTCTCTCTCACCCACTCACTCACACACACTGTGAAACTCAGCCACTAATAACATATAGAGACCATTAAAGGGACATTATACACTAGATTTTTCTTTGCATACATGTTTTCTAGAGGATCCATTTATATAGCCCATCTGGGAGTTAGTTTTTTTTAACAATGTTTAGTTTTCAGACTCCTAACCAAGCCCCACAATGTCAGATGTATACGCGCGTTTACAGACCACTGCTGGCTCTTGTTTGTCTAATCTGTCTTTTCATATGCAGGGAAGGGGGATATCTGCACCCAACCCCTTTCACTGGGTGTTCCAGCTAATCTCATCAACAGTGCTAAACTTGGAGCGTCTAAGTACATTTTTAAAAGGTTTTATACTGGATTTTTAGATCAGTATCTGTGCATATTCTTCTTTATAGTAGTGTATATTACATGCAGTCATATGAAACTGGTGAATACTTTACCTTTAAGTACATTTAGCCACATATCTAAAACCACAAAAATACAATCACCAAGTAACAGCTACCATACTCTGTCACATAAATTCTACCATAACTATGCATACACCCTTCACTTTAACATGCAGTTTTAATTCATCATTTGAATACTATTCTCAAAACAGCATCTCAGACTAAATAAAACTCCTACCATAGTTGTCTGACAATGACATTACTCAATATAAGACGTTTACATAGTTTGCATGCACAGTCTGAAACATAATTTTTGATATACACACAGCCAAGTACTGTATCATATACAAATAATCACACGCTGTTTGCTTGTTGTGACTACAGTGTTTTGTTTCCTAGCAACTGTGAGATTGTGAGAAAATAAAACCGGAAACTGAGACCAGACGCAATACTAGACTAAAATCTCTCAGCAAAATAGCTGTTCCCTCCTTCGCTCTATAAATCACCCCCCTTAATGAACACAATTACCAAACATTCATTCTCCTAACAAGACTAACTTTTCCTCCCACATAGAGAACTAATCTGACCCCTGTATATCTAACCTGTTCAAATAATGGACTTTTCCTCAATTAATTTAGATAAGAAAACCAAACACCATGGTTTCCTAGAACACTGGGTTGTACAAACCATACTTTTTTTTTCTTTTTAAGTTTTTATAGAACAAGAGAGGAGGAAGGGCAATTAAGCAAATACAAATAACATATTTAAGGAAAAAAATGTTGATGAGCAGGACTGGAATCATAAAGACATTGTAAGTCAGGAAAGAAAAAGTCACTACTCTACTCAATTTCAAAAGATATAAAACAAACATATTTTTTTTACACACTGCAATTTCTTACTTGTATGTGACTAAAGAAATAGTGGACATTTCCAGGCCTGATGACTGAAAGAAAATAAAAAAACATTAATTGAAACACACACACATATATATATACAGGTAGCCCTCAGTTTACACCGGGGTTAGGTTCCAGAAGGAATGGTTGTAAATCGAAACCATTGTAAATTGAAACTCAGTTTATAATGTATGTCAATGGGAAGTGAGGGTGTTAGGTTCCAGGCCCCTCTCAAAATTGTCATAAGTAACACCTAATACATTAATTTTAAAGCTTAATACCTAATAAAATAATCACACAACACAGAATATATAATTAAACTAAGTTAAATGAACAAAAACATTTGCTAAAAAGCATTATAAACCTAATAAAATAATCACACAACAATGACTTCACTTGCATTTTTCTGCAAACAGTTCTTTCTATGCATTCCAATCTGGACTGATTTATAGACAGGAAGATCTTGTTTCTTTGAAATCTGCTCGATAGCTCAGGTCTGGTTAAACTGATTAATTTCAGCTTGCTTGGCTTTACTGCAACACAAGTGGACAGCTCCACCTACTGGCTATTTTAATAAATGCACTGCTTCTCAATGCTTTTCAATAGCAGTCACATGACTGGAAAAAAAGGTTGTTATTCTGAAACGGTGTAAATTGAACCGTTGTAAACCGAGGGCCATCTGGGTATATATATTTATTTATATATATATATATATATATATATATATATATATATATATATATATATATATTTATATATTTATATATGCTTAAAATATTCTTTTCAAGTCACTTGGACCCTTAGTCATGCTACAGATTAAGGTTAGACACCTCCCTTATATACCACCTGTATGCAAAGTGGCATAATTAGCTTTCTTGGTTTTCCTGAGAAAAAAATTATGTTGATACCCCCTACCGGTCAGGTTTCTGATAATGATATTTCTTTCACAAAAATTCTCTGTGCAATATTTAATTTAACATAACATAATAGTTATTCATATTGTATCATAGTCAATATCATACAAGATGGAATATAACCTTAAAATACAAATATTATGTATAAATACACTCATATAAAAATCATAAAAACAAATGGAGATCATAATCTTTGTTTAACTCATTCGATATAAAGTTTTAAGGTGTTGTATCCACCATACTTCCCTCTTTTTAAGCAACAACTCTCTGTTGCCTCCTCTCATTTGTTTGGGAATGTGGTCAATCACCTGAAACCTCAACTGGCTTACAGTATGTCCTGCTAATATAAAGTGTGATGAAACTGGCAATGTCATATCTTTACATCTTATGGATGATTTGTGTGCACTTATCCTATCCTTTATAGGGTTAATTGTCTCGCCCACATAGCCCCGCCCACATGGACATTTCAAGATGTAAACTACATATCCTGTATCACAGGTGAAAAGGCCATTATATATATATATATATATATATATATTTATTTATATATTTATTTGTGTATATATATATTATTATTATTATTGGTTATTTGTAGAGCGCCAACAGATTCTGAAGTGCTATAAACAAAGGGGAAGTACAACAAAACAAATATAGGGATCAAATGGTTAGAGGGTCCTGCCAAGAGTTGCACTGTTGTAGTCCGCTTTTAAGAAGGTGATCTACAAACAGCTGGACTCTTAGGCTTACATGCTAAGGGGGTTCAGGGGATAGTGATGGAGGAGTGGAACTGGTATAAAGTAAGGTTAGCATAGGTTGTAAGTAGATCAGCATCAACATTCATACAAAGATTCCAAAATACACCATTATCGGCAAAACGGTATTAGTCGCTAGATTCACTCTGAGTGATGTTAATGTGCAAGCGTATAGTGATTCTGTAAAATATGTATATGCTGTGTGCATAGAAGATAGGTGACTTTATATATTCACTTCCAACTCTTGATGCGTATCACAACCTGGTATACTCAATATAAGTGACGTCTCAGTAAAAGAGCATCAAGGTATAGGTGAACATGTAGAGCATATGAACCAGCAGGTATTAATTCGCTATTACACCAAATCACAGGTACAGTCTATAGCAAAAAATTCCTTATCTTTTCATCACAAGGAACAAACAAGTTCTTCACAAAGTTTAGGCAGTTTACCCCCACACCGGACAATACCTTGTAACTTCAGACTATTCGTCCTGTCGGTCCTACTCACTGCAGGGAGGGGAAGCGTGATGCTAGCAAACTCTGTTACTCTCCTTGTGTTTGGAACGCTGTACGCACCTGATGTTCAGCTGTACGCACCTGATGTTCAGCTCAATTGATTGCACGTTACCAGCAGCACTTACACATGCACTATCACCTCAGAGCCTAGGCTGAATGCACAATCCTTTCAGTACAGCGATTTCCCAACGCTGAAATAACGAGCAACACAACCACTTAGATGGAAAGGATTGCAAGCTGCACTGTAGATGGATAGTTAAAACAACAATTTATTAGTTACAGTTTAAAAAATGAAAGCACACATCATAGTAATTACACCCAAGCACACAGGAGAGGCTGCTCTCCGACTCGTTTCCTGCTACAAAAAGCACTTCATCAGGGATAGCAGCTGATTCCCTGTCCTGCCCTTTATACCGGTATATTTAATTTAACCCCTTCGGCACCTGAACACATTTCAATTTTCACAACAGTATGTGATGTGTTGTTGGCAAATAAATATCCATTTATTTTAAGTGTCAGAAGGGCTACATCATTACCGGACTAAAGGGCATATTTACATACTCTATTAAGAACAAAGGTAATAGAAATGAAAAAATAAAAACATTGATATACTATTCTATATGTCTGATAAGGAGAAATATTTGCATAATTCAATTAATGGGGTAAACTTAGTATATATATATTATTTGTGAGAAAGGATATATATATATGTAGCGTTACCTAAGTACAATCTGATACAAGCTACTTTTTACTTTTCAGCGCGTATGGAACAAAGTGACAGAGTTTTTATATTTCTTATGATACATATGCAATATTATTTGTACTAATTTTTTTTTGCATATATTAGATATTAGATATTATATGCCTTAATAGTATCATTTCAGGCTTCATAATACTAAGTTTGGAGATAAGGGTAAAAAGTTTGGGGACTTTCAACAGAGTATAATTCTACATAATTCAAATTAGATCTATATACCTGTGTACAATTTAAGATCCCAAATTTTATTCATTCCCTTAGGACTACCAGTTTCTAATTTAAAGATCCAGAAAGCTTCCTTTTTGTTTAGTTTAGCTAATCTATCTCCCCCTGTATTGAGTTTGGGAATCCTATCTATTACTTGAAATTGAAAAAATGACAGAATCTGTTCCAACATGGTTTTAGTGTATGATTGGCCTATTCGATGTTTCGCAAAATGCTTGGCCACTGGCGATTTTGGCTCCAAAGCTTCCAAAGACAAAAGATGTTCTCGTATACGATCCTTTATGGGTCTTATAGTTCTTCCTGTATACTGACAGCCACACATTTTGCAAGAAATCAAGTAGACCACATAGTCAGACTGACAGGTCTATAAATTCGAAATTAAATATTAAATATATATAAATTCGAAATTCACATTTAGTAATGTGAGACACAAAAAATTCACCTGGTTTCACATATTGACAAGACTTACAAGGTTTGACTCCACATTTAAAAGTCCCATTCTTAGATCCAAGCCAGCTTTCTGTCCTAGGCATAGATAGTGTATCTGATTCTGAAAAATTCCTATTTACATATTGACTCAACGTCTTAGCCCTTCTAGAGACGAATTTAACACCATTGGTCGAAATATTAGTTAGTGTAGGTTCTTTCTCCAAAATCGGAAGATATCTTTTGACTATATTACATATTTTGTTATATTGTTGGCTATATTGTGTAGAGAATACAATAGTCTCTTCAGAGTTCTTAATTCTAGGTTTATATTTGTCCTGAAGTAATTCACTCCTATCCATTAACCTTACATTCTCTTGTGTAGTTAATAAAAGGTTCTTATTATAGCCTCTCTTTGCTAAACGTGCATTTAGGAGATTTGCATGTTTATCATAGTCCTTAATATCACTGCAGTTCCTGCGTAGCCTCATAAATTGGCCTTTGGGAATGCACATTTTTAAGTGTTTGGGATGGTTAGACTCCGCTCTTAAGATGGTATTGCCAGCTATTTTCTTTCTGAATGCCTCCATTGCTACTGTTTTACCCTCTTCCTCTACTTTTAGTATTATGAAGCCTGAAATGATACTATTAAGGCATATAATATCTAATATCTAATATATGCAAAAAAATTTAGTACAAATAATATTGCATATGTATCATAAGAAATATAAAAACTTTGTCACTTTGTTCCATACGCGCTGAAAAGTAAAAAGTAGCTTGTATCAGATTGTACTTAGGTAACGCTACATATATATATATCCTTTCCCACAAATAATATATATATACTAAGTTTACCCCATTAATTGAATTATGCAAATATTTCTCCTTATCAGACATATAGAATAGTATATCAATGTTTTTATTTTTTCATTTCTATTACCTTTGTTCTTAATAGAGTATGTAAATATGCCCTTTAGTCCGGTAATGATGTAGCCCTTCTGACACTTAAAATAAATGGATATTTATTTGCCAACAACACATCACATACTGTTGTGAAAATTGAAATGTGTTCAGGTGCCAAAGGGGTTAAATTAAATATACCGGTATAAAGGGCAGGACAGGGAATCAGCTGCTATCCCTGATGAAGTGCTTTTTGTAGCAGGAAACGCGTCGGAGAGCAGCCTCTCCTGTGTGCTTGGGTGTAATTACTATGATGCGTGCTTTCATTTTTTAAACTGTAACTAATAAATTGTTGTTTTAACTATCCATCTACAGTGCAGCTTGCAATCCTTTCCATCTAAGTGGTTGTGTAGGTTGTAAGCATCTCTGAACAGTAGAGTCTTTAGGGAGCGTTTGAAGCTTTCAAAACTAAGGGAGAGTCTTGTGGAGCGAGGCAGAGAGTTCCACAAGATGGGAGCCAGTCTGGAGAAGTCCTGTAAACGCGAGTGCGATGAGGTAATCAGAGAGGAGGAGAGTAGGAGGTCATGAGCAGAGCAAAGGGGATGGGAGGGAGAGTATCTGAAGACAAGGTCTGAGATATAGGGGGGAGCAGTGCAGTTGAGGGCTTTGTATGTCAGAGTGAGAATTTTGTGTTTGATCCTAGAGGCAAGAGGAAGCCAGTGAAGGGATTGGCAGAGAGGTGCAGCAGATGAAGAGCGACGTGTAAGGAAGATGAGTCTGGCAGAGGCATTTATTATGGATTGTAAAGGAGCTATTATGGATTGTAAAGGAGCTAGGCGGCAGGTGGGGAGACCAGAGAGGACAGAGTTGCAGTAATCGAGGCGGGAAAGAATGAGAGAGTGTATTAAAATCTTAGTTGTGTCTTGTGTAAGGAAGTGTCAAATTTTCGAGATGTTTTTAAGGTGGAAGTGGCAGGCTTTAGCCAAGGACTGAATGTGAGGAGTGAAATAAAGGGGTCAAATGTGACCCCGAGACATCGGGCATGCGGGGTAGGGGTAATGATGGAGTTGTCGACAGTTATAGAGAGATTGGGGGTGGAGATTTTGGAAGAAGGGGGGAAAATGAGGAGCTCAGTTTTGGAGAGATTTAGCTTGAGGTAGTGAGAGTACATCCAGGAAGATATGTGAGAAAGACAGTTAGTGACACGGATTAGCAAGGAAGGAGATAGGTCTGGTGCAGAAAAGTAGATTTGGGTGTCGTCGGCATACAAATGATATTGGAAACCGTGGAATTGTATTAGGGAACCTAGTGATGACGTGTAGATTGAGAAGAGAAGGGGACCGAGGACAGAGCCTTGCGGTACTCCGGCAGAAAGTGGTGACGGGGCAGAGGAGGCTCCAGAGAAGGCTACACTAAAGGTATGGTTTGACAGGTAGGAAGAGAGCCACGAAAGGGCTGTGTCACAGATGCCGAAGGATTGGAGGGTTTGGAGCAAGAGAGGGTGGTCAACAGTATCAAAAGCTGCGGACAGATCAAGGAGGATAAGCAGAGAGAAGTGGCATTTTGATAAATATATATATATTCTCCCCCCCCACATAATGTCACAAAAAGTTGTTGTAGCAAAATCAAACCTACATTAGGGGCACAAATAAACCAATGGGTTCAATAACAGAATCTATGACTCCTGTGGCCTCAAAACTCCCAACTTTCCCTATTTGAGAGGGACAGTCCCTAATTCTGATCTCTGTCCAGCTCTCCGTCTGAAACAACCATATGCCCTGATTTGCAGAATTTCTTTTAGCCTTGCACATATATGAGAAAACACACACACACAAACCATCTAGACATGCTCATTGAGAGACCAGTTCACACCATCCCTCCAGGCATGGCCACGCCTACAAACGGGAACCTTTGAGTAACCCTAAAGTGTTAATCTTATAATAAACATTTTTGTTTGGCAATTGGCGAAATCTATACTTTTATGGTGCACCCTTATAATTGGCCATATGTCAAGGAATCCAGTTAACATGGGCAGGGCTAGAACATGTCCTACAGAGAAACATAACTAAAAAGGTGACATTTGGGATTTACCTTTACCAATCTGGTATTGTCCCTTCAGAGGCAGCTCTAGAGTTAGCAAGGCCTTAGGCAAAGCTTGAATATGAGTATGATTACCACCCACCTTTCTTAGGGAAAAAAAGGGGGGCTTCTGGATGGCGGCCATGACAGGTTGCAATACTGTGTGCTGGAAGTAGCTTTACTTGAAGGCAAGCTATTAATTATCCCAGGATAATTACACCATCCTTATCATTACTATTTGATTTTGGACTATACAAGTTATGTGGAGCAAGAATATATTTATTTTGTCCTCCCACCGCCATTGTTCCGGAACATCTAGAGAGGCCTAAGAGGTAGAGAAATGGAGGCCTCATCCATACCCTTCTAGGCGGTTTATTAGCCGCTGAGTGATAGCAGCGTTATCTTGCATGTCACTGCATAAATGCCCTTCCTACATTCCCAGTACTTGCGATTAGAGAAACTTTATATTTACTATGGAGACAGCTGCTTTGCTGTTGATGGAACTCAGCAACCTTTTAGACACTTACCGAGTCGCCTTTGCAGAAGCAATAAGAGAAGCGCTTAACCCACTCACAGTTCTGATGAAGCTATCCAAAAAGATTCTGCTCTTGTGGTAGATAGTTGTGGTGGCGCACTGGGGACTCGGCGGACTCCGCTCACCCTGCCAAGTAGTATACAAGCTTATGAGATAGCGAGTTGTGAATCTCCCATGTGCTTGGATTAGGAGATCTCTCTGGTGAACTTGAATTTAAGCTGCTTTAATGACTTTGGGCCAGATTACGAGTGGAGTGCTATCGTTAGCGTCAGGAGCGTAACTGCAATATTGTGATATTCTTTACGCTCAAACTCATATTACAAGTGGAGCACTGTTAAAATTACCGCAAATTAATTTGGGTAAACTTGAGGTAATTAATGCTCCCCATATTTTCTGTGGGTAGTGTAGAGCGGTAAAATGCGCTCGTATTACAAGTTGAAAGTAAATGTGATCATGCAAATGCAATCGCATTTACCGCTCAAACTTTCAGATTGTGTAAAAGAGTTTGTCCGGATGAAACAGTTGCACTAAACTTTACTATGAACCCCTAAAACCACCACCCTCCCATTTCAAACGACCTCTTTACACTATTAACCCCTAAACCCCCACTCCCCCACTGCAAAATAAGCTTCTACACTGTTAACCCCTAAACTGCCAGCCCCCCACATTGCAAACTAAACCTTTACACTGTAAACCCATAAACAGCGAGTATGCCACATCGCAAACTACCTACAGTATGTACACTATTAACCCCTAAAGGGCCACACCCCCACGCAAAGTAAGCTTCTACACTGTTAACCCCTAAACTGCCAGCCCCCCACATCGCAAACTAAACCTCTACACATTTAAATCCTAAACTGTCAGCCCACCAACGCAAAATAACCCACTAACATCTAAACCCCTAACCTAACACCCCCTAAATTAACCCAAAATTGACTAACTTTTACTATAAAAAAGCAATATTTTAATAAAAAGAGCTTGATCACAAAAGATCCTTATTATTACCCTTGTTATTTTGAGAATAGTTTTTGGTTTTTGTGGTGTTTTTATTTTTTATTTTGGGGTTTTAGAATAGGAATAATTTTTATTTTTTTTTGGTCATTTCTATGTTATTTTTTGTAATGTTAGTTTTTTATTTTTTGTACTGTTGGGGTTTGTTTTCTTTTAAAGCAATATTTTTTTTGTGGTAATGTTAGTTTTATTTTTATTTTAATAGTAATGGTATTTTTTTTTATTTTAAAAGGTAAGATTAGTTGTTTTTTTTTTACTTTCACGGGTAAACAAACCCAGACATGCTAATAAACATACATCAGCAAAATAAGCTGCTAGATCATTGGTTTAAAATTTGATTCTACATTAAAATGAACATTAAAAATACCTTTCATGTCAGTAAATTTACATCTGGGTGTCAGCCCTAAATACAAGGTCCCTCTTGACACTCAAACCCCCCCAAAAATTAAAAGTTTTATCCCATAAACCTGTATGAAATCTCATGCACATTATTTAAAAAAATGATATATATTTATATTTACCTCATATTTGATACATACTAAAAATATATCATTTCTATACTTTAGAAAATCTTTGAATCTTCTATATAGAAGGAAAGATTAAAACAAAGAAATATTACAGAATATACAGAAAAATGTTACTTTTCAGACCCTGAAATAAACACATATATATATATTTATATATTTATATATTAATACACATTTATTTATTTTTGCACTCCTTCTTAGAGCTAGATTTATTAAAGCTGAGGCGTACAGGGGCGCATATACGCGCCCCTGTACGCCTCAGCTCGCCTGTGGCGGGGCGAAAATACCCGCAGGTATTCGGCATTGCACACGAGCGCAATGTTGCGCTTGCGTGCAATCCCGCCCCCTGCCCGCGCACAGCCAATCACGCGCGGGCAGGAGTTGTCAATCTCCTCGGTCTGACTAGACCGAAGAGATTGAATTTCGCCAGATTAGAGGTGGCGAAGAAGCTAAGGAAGCAGCGGTCTGGTGACCGCTGCTTGATAAATGACGGCGAGCAAGTTCTTGAGAGAACTTGCTGCCGTAAGGGCTTAATAAATCTAGCCCTTAGCCTTTGAAGTATTGAAGGATATTACTAGGGTGTGAAATAGTTTTATGAAATACAGCAAAAACTTACTGCAAAGACCTCCTCCTCCATGAAGGGCTGTGGCAGGAAGCACAAATGTAGTGTAAAATAAAATAAATAAAAGGTAAAATCCTTATACTCTTTTAAGTATAAGCAACTGCTATTAGTGCTTTTTTATTACAACAATGAAACAGACTGTTTAACATCCCTTTAAAAATAGTGGGTCTTCCAGAAGCTATTGAAATTGACTTCTTTTTACTTGCCCCGGATTCTTGGTATGAAAACTATGTATATCCATGTGGAGAGAGCACACAAAATAGGCCTAGCAAACAGGAATCCAAACAGATCTATAAATTCAGGTCCAATTATGATAAAATGTCTCTATTTTCAAGATAAAATAAATGTTTTGATATATTCAGGAAATGTAATCCCCTAGTGATTGGTCAGGATAGGTTTTTTTTTTTTCCCCAAGATTTTTCAGCAGAAACCTTGAATAGGAGGAAGTAAATGTCAACTTAATCCACTAAATTAATAAATGTATGGCATCATGCAATGATAATGTATCCACCAAAACTCAGGTTTAATAAAGAGGTGTTCTTTTTTGAAAATACTAGGATGGTGGAAGAAAACAATAAGTTTGCTTAAAGGGCCGAGACTTCCGGTTTGGAGGCGGAGGGGAGTGGTTGGTTGCTGCTTCGCGCGCCGAAAATACAGGGCTTGCTACACCGCCCTAACGCAATTCCTCCTTGCACTGCAGTTTCTTTTGCAGGCCAGAGACTTGGCCTAAGGCCGCCAGCGTGACCGAAGTCACAAGACAGAAACGGCTTTGTTGTGGAAGCACTGCCGCCCTGGAGCGTCGTCTCTCCTCTCTCTCATATAGAACAACGTGTGAAGGGACCCCAGTGAGCGGATCTGCCTGTTAAAACGGCCGGGACATGCAGCAGAGAACTGTGTACATCACTCTCAGGGCTGTTATTTAGAAGCAGGCACTCATCAAGATGACCTAAAGGATCGCCATGCTGGGATCCCTGTTTGTGAAGACTGGTCGTGAGTACTAAAGTTATACAGTGTTTGGACATTCTTGTTTTTTTATGCTCATCACTTAAGTTATATTTCTTCTGGCTATATCCCACTAAGACTATTACCTAACATTGCAAAAAAGAATAGTGGTGGATGCAGATCCTATAAAGTTGTGATAATGTGGTGTGAGTAGTGGCCTGCAACAGAGAGACTTAAATTTGGGAGAAGTGCTCTCACTATCTGTCCCCAAAATACCGCCATTACTCAAATTGTACAATAAGTCAGTAGCGGGCAGGCAGTAGTGCTACTTTCTAAAGACTTTATTTTACATTAAATGTTGTGAAGAAAAGCGGTGCTAGAAATTGAACAGCAGTTCCCAGGACCCTGATACAGGGTAGGAACAAAGGCCCTGTCACTTCCACCTTTAGAGGGACCTGCTCTCACACTGGGGCTGGAAGTTTTGTAACAAGATTGGTTGCTCTTCACAACGAATATAGGACCCCAATTAAAATACTCTAAGGGAAAAAGATCTGATAATCTGAGAGCCTAGCAGTAGTTCCCAGGACCCTGTCACAGGGTAGGAACATAACTCTGACACCGTTTTCTACTTGATGGTTATCGCTACACACTTTGGCCCAAGCTCCACACCAACCCTTGACGGTACTCTCCAGTATAAACTCCACTTTAAACAGAACCTAAAGAGGAAAAGTCTAGCACAAGTTTTCAGGACACTGATACAGACCAGGATTATAACATTGATACCAGTATTGCCCCATGTTACTGGCATATACACTGACATAAAGTGCTGCATTAGCCCTAACAGGGACAAAGTGAAGTGAAGGAAGTATATTACGGGAAGGCTGGGTGCCTACAGAACTACCTATCCCTGTATGACTCTGTGTTTGGCCATCAATTGGATTACATCTGAAATTGACTTTCCAGCTACTCACGGCAATATATATATTTACATGAGTATTGAATAATGTGCCCTGTAGTTCTCAAAAATCTACACTACTTAGATTTCCTGGATGAAATGGACTGTCTCTAGGAGATTATAAGAGTGCTCTGGAAACAGTGCGAGAAAGATTACTTGATATTTAAGAGAGTCCTCAAATCCATTCCATATAGTCTTTTTCTTGCTTTTGTGTAATTTAATAATTTGTGTTAAGATATTCAATTTTCAATTTTGAGATAAAGTGGGTTCAGGCTACCTGATTAGTAGTAGTAAGTTCTGACAACCTTGCTGCTGGAACTATAAATATAAGGCTACTCAAATAGTATGCTTCTGGGTTAGAGACCACGGAGGCGATTCTGTAAAGAAAGACCCCCCCCCTTTTTTTTGTCACATTCACATTCACTGAGAATTAGCACTTCTTGTGGTTTTTTTCTTTTCATTCACTTTTTCCTGGCTCTGCCAGGTCTATTAGACTGCACTAAGGTTTTGGCTTATGGGTTTTTTTTTTTCTTCTCTTTTTTCTCTTTCACGCACCACACTTTCACTTTAACTGCTGCACTTCAGCACAAGTCCTCATTTACGGCACTGTAATCTGTCACGTTTTGGGAAAGTAAGTGACAGTCGGAGATACTTTCACATTTCCACTTTTTTACTGTAGTTTAATCCATTTTTTTTTTTTTTTTATATTTTTTTTTATTTTATTTTATTATTATCTCTCTGCCCTGCTTAGCTTGAGCAATAAATTCAATATACATGGATAGATTTATCACACAACATAAACAAACATCACCAGCCATGCCCCCTAAACAGAAAGATAAAAAATCTGCTAAGTTATCTGAGAGCTCCCTAATAGTTGCGCAAGAACAGTACAATGGTATTGGTCCAAATTTTGATTTTTCTGAATTAGTTGAGCACATTTCCAAGATGATTTCCCCGCAATTGGATGTTGTTAAACAAGAAATTAAACAAGATATAAATAACATTGTCCTGGAAGTGAGGCAATTTACAGCCAGATTGGAGGAAATTGAGACCCGAATCTCGGACTCTGAAGATAGATTACATAAATGTGAGCAGTCTAACAAAGAGTCCGGGTCTCAAATAGCTCTGCTACAAGCTAAATTAGAGGATTTAGAGGATCGCTCGCGTCGTAATAATTTAAGAATTATCGGTCTCCCCGAATCTACAGAATATCAAGATTTAGTTGCTTTTGCTTCAATTAAACTCCCCCAATTATTAAAAATGCCTGCCTCCCTGACGCCTATGATCATCGAAAGAGCCCACAGAGTGGGTCCAATACGGCAAAATTCTGAGGGTCTTAGTAGACCTAGACCCATACTGATTCAAGTGCTAAACTTCCAGGACAAGATTAATATTCTTAAACACTACAGGAAAGCTAACCCATTAATAATAGATCAACAAAAGGTATTAATCTTTCAAGATTTTTCCTCCGAGACCACGAATAGGAGGAAAGAAATGTCTCCCTTCTGCTCTCGACTTATGAAAGCAAATTACAATGTTAGGCTTGTCTATCCTGCAAGATTAATCATGATTATAGAGGGACAAACAAGTACATTAAACAATATTGCAGAGGCCCAGAAGTTTTGTTTAGATAATGGTATCCCTTAAATGTCAGGGTTGGCTTGATTGCTTGAAGTTATTTTATGCTTTGATTATGAGTGATTTTTTTTACTGTGAAATTACTATTGAAAAGAAGGTCTTTCCAAGATTATGTGTGTAAAGATGTATTTTTATTATCGTCATGTAAATGGGGGGGGGCTTCCTTGGGACCCTTTTTTTTTTTTTTTTCTTCTCCTCCTCTCTCTCTTCCTCTTCCCCCCCCCTCTTTTTTATGAGGTTTCTGCATCCTCTTCTCCCCTCTGCTCTCTCGCTCTAATATATTTAAAAGTATTATAGTTTTGGGGTCTCTTTGTACTCTATAAAATCATGGTACGTTTTAAAATGTTTTTTAGCACTTTAGTAAATTTGGACCGGGCATATGGTCGATTAAAATTCTATCCTGGAACGTAGGTGGAATTACTTCCCCTATTAAACGGAAAGCCGTATTAAAATTACTGGGATCCCATAAGCCTGATATTGTTATGCTTCAAGAAATTCATCTAAATGGACATGAAATTGATAAACTTAAATCTAGATGGGTTGGGGAGGTGGTAGCTGCCCCGTCCCAGGTCAGGAAGAAAGGAGTGGCAATATTGATCAATAAAAACTTAAAATATAAAATAAACAAGAGCCAAATTGATCCAGAGGCCCGTTATCAAATCCTTGATGTTGATGTAGAGAAGATCTCTTTTATTCTCTGCAATATTTATGGCCCTAACCAGCCTGATTCCAGGTTTTGGGAGGAACTAGCATTAGAATTAGTATTGTATAGAGGCCATAATATTGTGATTGGAGGGGACCTAAACCTAACAGCATACCCTAACTTAGATATATTAAGTAGAACTAAAAGTACTAAGCGAGTCAAGAAAACACGAACATTACAAAAATTTTGTCATAAAGTGGGTGTATATGACATCTGGAGAAGTTTGAACCCAGATATCAAAGCATTTACATGTTTATCCAAAGGACATCAAGCTCTGTCGCGCATAGACATGTTTCTAATCTCTGAAAACTTAAGTGGTAAGGAGGTTAAGGCCGACATTAAAGATATAGTACTTTCTGATCACACGATTATAGCTATAGAATTTAATTCTAAATCCCTTATTCCTAGACTGAATAATAATTTCTTTTTCCCCAATTATCTCCATAATAACTTACATTTTCAAAACTGGCTAGCTAACAAATGGAGAGAATTTGAGAGTTACAATTATGCTTATAAAGATAAGACAGAAATACTCTGGGAGACCGGAAAGGCTGTCCTACGTGGGGATATTAAGGCCTATATGTGTGCCCTCAAAAAAAAATCCTTACAGAAAGAAATTCAACTCTCTAATAGTGTGAGGAACGCATATAATGCGTTCATAGCTGTACCTTCTAAAAATCTTGGAGAAAGATACACAAATTTAAAAACACAAAGGGATATCTTCCTTAAACAACAAATGATATCTGAAGATATAAGGAAGAAATCACTTTATGGTGGCTACTCAGGGAAAGCGGCAAAATATCTTGCTAAAATTACTAAAAAGAGATCTTCCAACTACATTGCCGCAATTAGATCTGGGAAAAATAGATTTACCTCTAACCACGATATTCAAAATACGTTTACGGATTTCTTTAAAAATCTCTACAAAGCTGAACTCCCCAACTTAGAATTAAAAGTGAGGTTTTGGGATAATGTAAAGATCCCCAAAATGCCACAAGAGATAATTAACCAACTTAATGCACCGATCTCAATACAAGAAATTCTAACTGGTATTAAAGCTGCTAAATTTAATAAAGCCCCAGGCCCCGACTCACTACCAGCTGAATTTTACAAGATCCTTGCAGATCAAATAGTTCCTAATCGACATAAGTTATTTAATTCTTATTATTCCGCAGATATGCCATGTTCCCCGTATTTTGCGGCGTCAAACATAGCTTTAGTTCTTAAAAAAGAAAAAGATCCTGAAATCCCCTCTTCATATCGACCTACTTCCCTGTTAAATTTTGACTATAAATTACTCACGTCTATAATTGCAAAAAGATTGGCCCCCCACTTAAACAATATTATACACGACAATCAGGCTGGCTTTATGATGGGGAGAAGCCCGACAAAAAATATCCGCAAAGTTATGCTCGTACTGGACTATCTGCGGAATAATAAGAAAGTGTTAAAAAAAGATGCTGCCATTTTAACAGTCGACGCCGAAAAGGCTTTCGACTTTATCTGTTGGGACCATCTCTTTTCGGCCTTGGAAAAGTTTGGCTTCTCGGGGTACTTTACAAAATTAATTAAGACTATCTATAACAATCCCTCTTCAGCAATTTTTATCAATGGTTCAATTACGGAGCGTTTTACTTTACAGAGAGGCACTAGGCAGGGATGCCCCCTATCGCCTATCCTCTTTAATATATCGTTAGAACCACTGGCGATTCTCCTTAGACAGCAGTTAGAAGGTATACAGATTGGCAAACAAAAATATGTTCTAGCTCTGTATGCTGACGATTTACTTCTTTTCTTATCTGGTCTAAAAGAAAGCTTACCTAAATTATTAGAGTCAGTACAGATATTCGCGTCATTTTCTGGTTACAAAATTAATGTTCAAAAATCTGAATTATTGTGGATACACAGAACTGCGTACCATGTATTAGAACATCCATTCAGAGAGGTCACTCAAATAAAGTACTTAGGAGTAATGATGTCAAAATCTCCACAAGAATGGTATGAGTTGAATTATGTTAAATTCTTCAACTACTGTAAGCAGAAATTGAAAGACTGGTCCTCTCTACCTATCTCTCTTTCAGCACGCATTATGCTCATTAAAATCATACTTTTACCAAAGTTAATATATCTCCTCCAAAACATACCTTTTTTTTTTTACATAAGGCAGATATAAGACTATTTAACCGAATATCAAGTGAATTTCTCTGGAAAGGAAAGAGACCCCGAATTGCGTTAAATACATTAACACTCTCTAAAGAGTCGGCGGGCCTCGCTTTTCCGAACATTACTTATTACAGTATTGCTACAATAGCAAAATTGGCGGCTGACTGGATCTCAGAGAAAGAACTTTTCACTGTCTTTGCTGGGGAAACAAATCTTGTTTACCCATTTAACTTAAAAGCACTACTACATTGCCCAATTGCACAACTGCCTCCGGTAATTGCTAAAATGCCGACTTTTAAAAATGTGATTCTGGCATGGCAGAAATTCTGTGTAGAAATAGGAACATCTCCATTTGTCTCGGAATATCTCCCAATTCAGGGATGCCCAGGATTTGCTCCAGGTTTTACTTATAAGGTCTTTGAGAGATGGAAATTGAAAGGGCTGACCTCTATAAAACAATTAGTTACTTCCAATACAATAATTAGATCATTCCTTGACATCAGAGTAGAATTTGAACTTCCTCAATCTGATCACTATGCATATTTGCAAATAAAGCACTACATCACAGATCTCAAACTTAAATTTGGCTCTAATTGGACATATGCTCCGCTAAGGAGCCTAATAAATCAATATAAGAGTGGGTCTACGTCAGTCTCTCCACTTTATCGTTTGATGACGATTTCCAAACATGAGGCCCAATTGGAGAAAATAGTAGCTATTTGGAGTAATAGCTTTCCAGAGCTTAGGCCTCAACAAATTCAAGTGAGCCTGAATCTGTTGAATAAAACAGGAAATGCCCTAGCATGGCGAGAACGGCATTTAAAAATGATTTATGCAACATATATCACTCCTGACAAATTATCAAAATGGTATAGAAAAATTATCGGATGCTGGAAATGTCAGGCGCAGCAAGCAAATCTTTTGCATTGCATCTGGTTGTGTCCCAAAGTCCAACAGTTCTGGCTGAAAATTAAGTTTTGGTTGAATAAAATCCTAGACACAGAAATAAGACTAGAGGCCCAAATGGTCATTTTCTTAGTTAAATTTTCACAACAACAAAAAAATTATAAGTTAATCAATACCTTAATATTATTAGCTAGGAATTTGATCTTGAAATACTGGAAACTCCGCCACCTACCCACATTTATAAAATTTAAAAAAGAAGTATTGAAACAATGTATGGTGGAACAATATGCAATATCTAAGTACAATGAGGCTCAGATAAAAAGATTCCTAGACAAATGGGGTATAGTAATACTGTCACTTCCACCTCCGGCACAGCAGCAACTAATTAAGCCCCTCAGCCAATCGGCCTATATTCTTGAACTGATTAACGCGGGCAGATACCCAGTATTTTGGGCCGATTAGAGAGAGAGCCGAGAGGGATGGGGGGCACTGCAGGTTCTTTTCTTTGGTTTCCTTCCTTCCTTTTTTTTTTTTTTTTTTCTCTCTTCCTCTCCCCTTCTTCTTTCCCGTACCCCCCCCCCCCCCCGTATTGACACCATTAAAAAGTATATTTAACCTGTTTTAGGACAGGTATGCATGTATTAAGTGCTCTGTGGAGATTAGTCTCATATACCTTACAGGAAAATTCAAAAATTACGTGATACATAGTCTATATTTCTCCGGCACATATTATTATTACAGAGACCTTATGGGCATCACTGCATTTGCTATATTTAAGTTTTGTTTTTTCCGTTTAAAAAATGATTGTCGTAAGTGTAAATGCATCAGGATTTGATAAGGCTTGTCTCATCTCTGCAAAGAACACTGTCTGTACCCCTGCCACATAGTTTGTAATAAGATGATTGTGTGCACGTCAATAATAAATAAACGTCTTAAAAAAAAATAAGTTTGCTTAAAGGGACACTGTACCCAAATTTTTTCTTTTGTGATTCAGATAGAACATGAAAGCAACTTTGTAATTTACTCCTATTATCAAATGTTCCTTATTCTCTTGGTATCTTTATTTGAAATGCAAGAATGTAAGTTTAGATGATGCCGGACCATTTTTGGTGAACAACCTAGGTTGTCCTTGCTGATTGGTGGATAAATTCATCCACCAATCAAAAACTGCTGTCCAGAGTTCTGAACCAAGAAAAAAGCTTAGATGCCTTCTTTTTTATATAAAGATAGCAAGAGAACGAAGAAACATTGATAATAGGAGTAAATTAGAAAGTTGCTTAAAATTGCATGCTCTATCTGAATCACGAAAGAACAATTTTGGGTTCAGAGTCCCTTTAAGCATCATTATTTATCCGGTTAAGATAAAGATTTATTGTTGAAATATGTTTGTTATATTTGGTTTTATTATCCTTATCTTGTGTTTGAGATACAAACGAAGGTGTACTCCCTCATGGGGAATTTTATTTTCCTTTTTTTTTTTTCTTCTCTCTCTTTCATTTATTTGGATATACGTGTTTGGATTGTGGATGCACCAATTTTTATTTTTTACCAGAATACTCAATTTTAACCAATGATTCGTTTGACCCAATACAATATAAGGAAATAACCTCCCCTATCAAAATAAAAATGATTGTAAAGCATCTTTAAAAATTCTCTCTGGATATAGCTTTTATTCAGGAAACACATTTACAATTACGGGAAATTGATTAATTAAAGATAAATTGGATAGGAGAGGTTATTGCCACACCATGTAGGCAGATAAAGAGAGGAGTGGCGTTCCTAATTAACAAGAATTTAAAATAAAAATTTTTTTAGCAAGAGCTTGATCCAGGAGAATTGGCGGGACCGAGCTACAATGAGTTTAATGGCACGATCGGGCCGGCTGTGACTAGACAGCATGCCGCAATGCGCTACTGAAAAACCAGACCCGCTCAGTAGAGCCAGGAGCGGCATTCTACACATTTCTACTTTGGCATTAAAAATCTTTCAAATACTTTGAAGTATAAAGTTGGCACTAAATTAATGTTATATAGTTCTGCACTATGTGCAGATTTATATAACATTATTGTTTGTTTACTGCCCCTTTAAAGGGACACTAAACCCAAATTTTTTCTTTCATGATTCAGATAGATCATGCAATTTTAAGCAACCCTCTAATTTTACTCCTATTATCAAATTTTCTTTGTTCTCTTGCTATCTTTATTTAAAAAGCAGGAATGTTATGCATAGGAGCCAGTCTATTTTTGGTTGAGAACCTGGGCTATGCTTGCTTATTGGTGGGTAAATGTAAGCCTCCAATAAGCAAGCGCTATCCATGGTGCTGAACCTAAAATGAGCTGGCTGCTAAGATTTACATTCATGCTTTTAAAATAAAGATAGCAAGAGAACGAAGAACAATTGATAATAGGAGTAAATTAGAAAGTTGCTTAAAATTGCCTGCTCTATCTGAATCATGAAATAAAAAAGTGGGTTCAGTGTCCCTTTAAGGTGGTTTAGCACTGATTCAACTTGGTAACTATTTCAAAGAAGGATTTGCCTATCATGATTATTGATGTATGTATGTATGTATGTATGGGGTACTTGTAAAGTGTGGCTAATCACCTGTAAGGGTCTCAAGGCACTGCTCATTTTATCGACCTCGGAAAAATGAAAGGCTGAGTGGACCCCGAATCGAACCTGCAACCCTTGGGTTGCTACAGAGCTCAGCCACAGTGCCTTAGCATGCTGAGCTATCTATCCAGCTGATGCGAAACTCAAAATCTACCTTTTAAGCATGTGACACCATAGAAGCTTAGGGAAGGAGGGAAAAGTAAACAAAAGCTCCCCAAAATTGCCTTAAAGTATTAACCCAAACCTCCCTGGAAGAAAGTGAAACAAACACAATTTTTAGATGTATTTTACAACGAAAGACTGCAAAATAAATAATGAATGTATATTGCAATAATGTTTCACTTGCAATAATGAAAAGTTTATTGCTCCTTTAAGAATTGGCTAGTATGAATTCTAACAGATCATATTTGGATAAAATTGAGGTGTTTTGGGAGGCATCCAAAGTCTTTCTTAGAGGGGAAATTAAATCTTGGCAAAACTTGGAAAATTAGAAATAAGTTGTCATGGATACCAGACCACCAAGGCTTCCCCCTACTACCTGGCTAACTCCTTTTTACACTGGATTTGGCCATTTCATGGCATACAGGATCTCACTGACTCTTGCTATGTGGTGTTTTGCTGTGTTGTATCTTGTCAGAGAAGAGCTGTTCTATGACCGAGAAAACCCTTCTAGGCTGGCCGGGCTCCTGTAACTCTGGATCGGCCGCATCACGGCCGGACACCCGCTAACTTAAACCCTGGTCGCTCCAGCGGCCCTTTGCCCCAGAGCTCCGCTCTTTTGGGGATTGGTAGCCCCTAGGGAGGACAAGAGGTGGGGGAATTACCGGAGGGGAGCTCCTTTAGGAACCAGGGTTTTTGGACACCCCTACCCCCCCTATATATATATATATATATATATACACACACACACACACACACATATACTGTGTGTGTATATATATATATATATATATATATACACACACACAGCAGATGACATAATATACAAAATATGCTAATATTTTGGAGTATTATTAGGGTTCCAACTATTGCTAAAGAAAAATTGGATTTTTTGAATGCACCTATTTCTGAACACGATATCTTGCAGGCAATTAATATGTTGAAACGTAATAAAACATCAGGGCCAGATCAGCTCCTGGCAGAATATTATAAAATACTAAAAGATCACATTACACCAATATTAAAGCAATTATTTAATGAATATTTGTTACAAAATAAAATATCATCTCCTTACTTTGCTTCTTCTGTAATTTCATTAATACTAAAAAAGGAAAAAGATCCTGAAGATATGAGTGCATACAGGCTGATCTAATAATGATCATAAAATTCTGTCAATTATTCTTGCAAATAGATTAAAATCGGTTTTAGGTGCCGAATTATCAAGCTCCGAATGGAGACCGCTGCTCCATAACTTGTCTGCCTGCTCTGAGGCTGCGGACATAAATCAACCTGTTCAAATATGATCGGGTTGATTGACACCTCCTGCTAGCGGCCGATTGACTGCGAATCTGCTGGGTGGCGGTATTGCACAAGCAGTTCTGGTGAACTGCTTGTGCAATGATAAATGCCATATGCTGACGTCATTTATCAATGTGCAGCGGACATGATACACTACATCGTATCATGTCCACTCGCACTTTGATAAATATGCCCCTTAGACCCATTAATGATTAATGTAAATCATTCTGTTCGATGAGAAATTTTAAAGATTTTTGACACAATTAAAAGACAAATATTAGCAAATCTGGTTTCAGTTGCTTAACAGAATATTCAATTTCCCAGAGGGATTTTTTTGATTGTTGTGGAGACCATGGAAGTAATTGGGACTGTGAAAAAATAGATAAAGGGATTAAGAGATAGATATATAGCAGGTTTGCATTTGATATCTTTCTGGTATTTAAGACATAGACAAGGTCAAATTAACATTTAAGTAAGGGCTCATAAATGTAAAAAAAAAACATTTATTGATATAGATACTGATCAGATTCAACAGTCTTATCTTGGCAGATAAAGTCATTAGGTTAATCCACTGGAAGGAATCTCATATTAAACTGCTATATAGGATATATATTACTCCAAGATTGATGGCTAAGTGGAATTCAGATGAGATTTTGCAGCTCAAGGTGATATATGACATTGTTTATAAGGTGATATATGACATTGTTTATGGAAGTGTCCTAAAGTTCTTTTTGGATTTTGAAATAAAGTAAATTACTGGTTGAATAGATTTGTTGTAAACAAGTTTGTTTTACAAAGGGTTTACAACAGGTTTTCCTCTTATTTCAAAGGGAAGGATGAAAAGAAAAGAAAGCTTTGATAAATACAGCATTTATTTTTTTTTAACTTGGAAAAGCAAACATGATCTTGGTATCTCATCCTTCGTTAAAGGGACAGTCTACTCCAGAATTTTTATTGTTTAAAAAGATAGATAATCCCTTTATTACCCATTCCCCAATTTTGCATAACCAACACAGATATATTAATATACTTTTTACCTCTGTGATTACCTTGTATCTAAGCCTCTGCAGACTGCCCCCTTATTTTAGTTCTTTTGACAGACTTGCATCTTAGCCAATCAGTGCTGACTCCTAGGTAACTCCACAAGCACACTGTTATCTATATGAAACATATGAACTAACGCCCTCTAGCTGTGAACAACTGTCAAAATGTATTCAATAAAAGGCGCTTCAAGGGATTAGACATTAGCATATGAGTCTACCTAGGTTAAGCTTTGAACTAAGAATACCAAGAGAACAAAGCAAATTTGATGATAAAAGTAAATTGGAAAGTTGTTTAAAATTACAGGCCCTATTTGAATAATGAAAGTTTAATTTGCACTAGACTGTCCCTTTAAAAAATGCATACACAGATTGTATTAGACCATCTTGATATCTCTGAGAATTCAGAAAAGAGAAGGACATTGTTTTACTGAATGGTTAGAGGTGATTAAATCACTATCAACCGAATCCCAATTGCTGATTATTTCCCTGCTGTGTTGACCAGCATATCTTATCTCTATTATAAATAGAGGTTTATTCCCGAGGGTATGGGGATCTAGCGCTAGTAAGGAAGTTAAGCATTAAATAAATATAATCAGCGGGAGTTAAGAGAGAGAGATAATGTTTGTTTTTATATATATGTGTATATATATATATATATATATATATATATATATATATATATAAATATAAATACAACACACAGAGAAAGTCCAGCACTCGCTTACAAGCTCTCAGCTAAGATTAAAAGCAAAACTGGAAGAGTTAATTACCGCATCTGGCCAAATGGGACAAGCCCAGGTACCACGTTAAGGTCTCTTCCAAAACCTGGGTCCATAATACAGCCATACAAATGCAAGCTCTCAATCAAACAAACTGGGAACAAGCCAGGGTTCACAGATTTATGTAATCTCCCTAGACATATACAAAACATGGAAGGGGACTGCCCTCTCAAACTGGACTGGGTACACATCCCATGACCCTGCAACATGCTCAGCCCTGGGTGCTATAGCACTCTCAGGAAGCTGTGCTGTCTCCAGAATCACAGACAGGTAACCCCAGACAAGCCTGGGTGCAAGGCCCATAGGGAAAATTACAAAATAAATTAATACAACACACAGAGAAAGTCCAGCACTCGCTTACAAGCTCTCAGCTAAGATTAAAAGCAAAACTTGAAGAGTTAGTTACCTCATCTGGCCAAATGGGACAAGCCCAGGTACCACGTCAAGGTCTCTTCCAAAACCTGTGTGTGTGTATATATATGTATGTATGTATGTATATATATATATATATATATATATATATATATATATATATATATATATATATATATATATATAATTATCCCTGAGTGGTGAAATGATAGATTTTGGTTGTTGGTATAAATTACAGATTTACGGGAATCTCCTCCATTGGATTAAAAAGTTTCTACCTACTCCCTAGGCATGGATGTTATATGTGTTTGTGTGTGCATTATTGGCAGTATTTCATTGATACCATGGGTATAGATTGGTCTTATGGGGCCATATCTGTCACATTGAGCCCCCTTATGAGGTTTATACTGTTCATTTTTTGGCACCACATATAAGTTTAAGGTTTAAGATTCAATATTCAGTTTATAATCTTTATAACCTTTATTCCCTAGTATTGTGGTTACTCATTTGTGTCTAGTATCATGTCCTTTATATATATATATATATATATATATGCTTTTTGATGTGTTATTGTAATTTTAAACATCTATAAATATTGTCACTATTTGTACACTTTTCAGTGTATTTATCCCTCTGACCGCTCTCCCACCTCGCAGACATCACATCGCTACGAACGGTTGTCTACCGTTGTTATGGCAACCTCTACACAGCCTGCTACATGGACGGCTGTGGCGGATGACGTCATCCTTATGTGCGGCTTCGCATGGAGTTCTGGTAGCGTGTCAGTAAGGTCAGTGAATGGTGGCATAGCGGTCTTGAGGTTTATCACTTAATTAGGTATTTGTGTCACATATGGTATATAAGGGGGGTTTGGGTGGGAGCTCAATATCTCTTTGATGGACTCCATTTGAAAAAGGTTTGCATTAGAACTGAAACGTTATGGGTTAAGGCCCTTTTGTGTATCCTAAGCACTTTATGGATTAAAGGCTTATTGTAAAGTATCCCGCGTTGCCTGCTTTTTTCCCAGCTCCACAGCATATCCTTGGCCAGGTGTGTGGTCTGGAGACCCATTGCATCTACCTAATTTGCTACCTTATGCTCCTTGTCATAGAGGATCTAGGTTAAAATCTATGGTTCAACTAGAAATTGCCACTGTTAAAGAGACACTGCTTAATATACTTACTGCTGATACCAGTACTGACTGGGTTTCTAAATTACAGACTCAAGTCACTAAATATAAACAATATCTGTTGGCATTTAAAAATAAAAAGTTTGCTACAGTAGAAAACGACTACAGGGATAAGAAAGTATACAGGTGGTTGTGTGGTAAAGATAATAGCACCCCCTATGGTCGTAGGAGAATATACAATAAGAATAGAAGAGTGAACTTGACCACAGTAGACATCAGTGGAGGAGATTCCTCTGAGAGTGAAATTATTTCTCCTGCACAAACTTATACACAAGAAGGAGTAAGTACTAGGTCAACACAAAAAAACCCTTTACCACAGGCCCCCGACGCCGACACATCAGGATGGGGAGGGGGAACAAGAAGAAAAGTGACAAACGAAAATCAGAAAACCATAGTATTTAATTTGAGTACACGGCCCCTCAGTACTGCAGAATACAGTGTACTTAACAAAGGCCTTTATTTAATCTAGATGTTGATTTTGGAAGGTTTCAGCGTCATTTGAAGCTGAAAGATTTTTTCAAAGACAAGGGCGATTATATTCCTAAACGCTTTAAAGGATCAAGCACTTTTGAACCAATCAATACACATACCTCGATTAAGACTTTCCATCAAGTTTGCATATCTAATCTGTCTGAACCACATTTAGCTACAAACACCGGTAGGGATAATATCAACCAACAAGAAAGGATGGCTATTAAGACACTTTCTACTGATAAAAGTATTGTCATTAGGCCCGCTGATAAGGTTGGGCCTACAGGAAGGAAGCCCATAAACAATTGTATGATGGGGTGACATACAACAAACTGTCAGGGAATCCAACTATAGGCTTAAAAAAAATGGTTGATGAGCTCTTGGGTTTAGCTCATACTGCTAACATCATAGATGATGACACCTTGTCATTTTTGACTGTGGACAAACCAATTTGTCCCATTCTATATCTGCTTTCCAAGATTCATAAATCCTTAGAGGATCCCCCTGGCAGACCCATAGTTTCTGCCAGGGGATCTCTCTTTCAGCCTCTTGCTGAATATATTGATTTCTTCCTTCAGCCTGTAGTACAAGCAACTTAATCTTATTTAAGAGACTCGTTTGAGCTCATTAACCTTTTGAAGACATTTGAAATTGACAGTAAAATAGACTTGCTCATCACTATGGACGTAGTAAGTTTGTATACTGTCATTCCCCATAAACATGGTGTCCAAATGATTAAGGAGCAGTTGACCAACAGTGAACATTACACTGGTCCCCCTGTTGAGTTTCTGTTGAATCTGATGGAGCTGTGTCTGGAGAAAAACTTTTTTGAAAATGAATTTTTTCTTCAAATTTTAGGTACGGCAATGGGGTCAAGCATGGCCCCTTCTTATGCCAACCTATACATGGCACAACATGAACAGCATAATATTTTTGATAAACAGCACAGCTCCATCAGATTCTACCGCCGCTACATAGATGACGTGTTCCTTATATGGAGGGGCACACCTGAATCACTCATTGAATGGTTCAATGCGCTCAACAGTTTGGAATCTACATATAGGTTCAAAATTGAATGGGACAAACAAAAAATCCTCTTTCTAGATTTGGAGATATACAAAGCTTCCATAGAGGGTAAATACAGGCTACAAACTACCCTGTATCATAAAGTTACTGATAAGAACTCAATCGTACATTATGACAGTTTCCATCCCCACACACAAAAAAATGGTGTCAGTTCCTCGCAGCTCCTGAGGGTTGTCAGGAATAACACAGAGGGTTCCAGTAAGGACCACCAACTACAAGAAATGGCCTAGAAGTTTTTACAGCATGGATACCCCCCACAGTTCATTGAACAACAACGTCTGGTTGCGGAGCAACAAACCCTGGATAACCTTACAGTGAGGAAAACAGAAAAGAAGGATGACCCACAACTGAACTTTGTGACTACCTATACTCCGGGTTCAGAAATGGTAGCAGCCACCATCAAGGAAAATTGGAAAATTGTGGCCAAAGACACAAGTCTACCCTTCTATGATATACCTCCTCCTAGGATGGCTTACGAAAGGTCAAGAAACATACGAGATCTACTAGTTCTGAATGATCCAGTGCACTGCTATGAGCGCCAATCCTGGTTACCTAAGGCAAAACTGGGCTGCCATAGATGTGGTAACTGTCACCTGTAACAACATGGTGACTTGCAACAGTTTTCATCATTCACACACTAATAAGAAATACAAAATTAATCAGATTGACGTGCACATCTGAATTTGTGGTTTACACGATCATTTGTCCATGCTCCCTATATTATATAGGCAAAACAGTGACATCCTTCAGAGAACGGCTGGCGAATCATAAATCTGCCATACGCCAGGCCATCAACAAGGGCAGCTCTGAGCAACCAGTCGCAAGACATTTCTTACAAGCTGGACATTCAGTATCGATGTTAAGAGTGATCCTCATTGACCATGTTCCTCGACTGAGACGTGGGGGTGACAGGGCATTTGCCCTATTACGATTAGAAGCCAAATGGATTTTTGATTTGGACACTGTCACTCCTAAGGGCCTGAACACGATGATAGATTTTGGTTTTTGGTATAGATGACTGACTTAAGGGAATCTCCTCCATTGGATTAAAAAGTTTCTACCTACTCCCTAGGCATGGATGTTATATGTGTTTGTGTGTGCATTATTGGCAGTATTTCATTAATACCATGGGTATAGATTGGTCTCATGGGGCCATATCTGTTACGATGAGACCCCATATGAGGTTTATACTGCTCATTTTTTGGCACACATATAAGTTTAAGGTTTAATTTAAGATTCAATATTCAGTTTATAATCTTTATTCCCTAGTATTGGGGTTACTCATTTGCGTCTAGTATCATGTCCTTTATCTATATATATGCTTTTTGATGTTTTATTGTAATTTTAAACATCTATAAATATTGTCACTATTTGTACACTTTTCAGTGAATTTATCCCTCTGACCTCTCTCCCACCTCGCAGACATCACATCGCTACGAACGGTTGTTTACCGTTGTTAAGGCAACCTCCACACAGCCTGCTACATGGACGGCTGTGGCGGATAACGTCATCCTTATGTGCGGCTGCACATGGAGTTCCGGTAGCGTGTCAGTAAGGTCAGTGAATGGCGGCATAGCGGTCTTGAGGTTTATCACTTAATTAGGTATTTGTGTCACATATGGTACATAAGGGGGTTTTGGGTGGGAGCTCAGTATCTCTTTGATGGGCTCCATTTGAAAAAGGTTCTCATTAGAACCAAAAGTTTATGGGTTAAGGCCCTATTGTGTATCCTAAGCACTTTATGGATTAAAGGCTTGTTGTAAAGTATCCTGCGTTGCCTGCTTTTTTCCCCAGCTCCACAGCATATCCTTGGCCAGGTGGGTGGTCTGGAGACCCATTGTATGTATGTATGTATGTATGTATGTATGTATGTGTGTGTATATGTATATATATATATATATATATATATATATATATATATATATGTATGTATATGTGTGTGTATATGTATGTATGTGTGTGTGTGTATATGCATGTATGTATATGTATGTATGTGTGTATATATATATATATATATATATATATATATATTTATTTATTATCCCTGAGTGGTGAAACGATATATGTAATTTATTTATAGCAATTTCTTGACAAAACATAAAATAGAAGATATAAATAGAAGAATAAAGAAGATAGAAAAGACACAAGGCAGTGATGGGCAACCAGTATAATTCAAACAGCCACATAAATAGGTTCTATGTCTGCTGGGCTCCGTGGCAAAAATGTGTTACATTCTTTTGTACTCCATGACTGTTTCAGGTAAAGTCTACATTTGGCCCCAACCATGACAAGTTGAAGCTCAAACATGGGCCCATTGAGGAACATAAATACATATTTTTAATACAGCAATAATATATAGACAAACCCAACATGGGTAGGTGGATATGATTATTTTCAAATTTAATATTAGTAAAAAATTCAATTTTTAAGTAATAGTAATAGCTGTGTGTATGCATGTGTGTATCTAACTTATCTATTCTATCCATCAACCATGGTCTCTGTACAATTATTCTGTGCAGACAGGCTCATATGGAGTTTGGTGTTGACTGGAACAAAGTAAAGTGCAGTGCAGAGAGCTGACGTATTCAAAAATGATATTTTCCTTGTATTATTCATTTTGCGTTAAAAGGACAATGTACTCAAGCAAGTGGCTAATAGAAAGCCATTGTATTGTAACACCTTTTCAAATGGACTGGGTTCTATCTCTTCTACTCCCTACTGGGAGTTTGATTACTGTGGCTGCCTCTTGTTTACATCTGTTTTCTTTTAAAGAATACCACAGTATTCATATTTTTCGTCTAGGTGTTGATTCCAAATGACAAATAACAAAATAAAGGTAAAGGATACATAGTTACAATACTTGAATACATTCTAACAGATAAAATAGAGTACTAGAAATGTATTAAAGGGACTGGGACAATACTTTTACAGACCAATGTCCATTTAAAGTTGCTAACATGTATATGAACTTGTGCGGTGTTAGGCAGCCCCTATAGTAACATTTCCTTCTCATTTTCTGCTCTCTCTTAGTAGTGGAGGAGCCTATGAGGCCCATTTATCAAGCTTCGTATGGGGCTTCGGAGCTTGAGAGTCTGTGTTTCTGGCGAGTCTTCAGACTCGCCAGAAAAAAAAGTTGAGGCGGACAGGAATCGCCACAATTCAACCCGATCGAGTACGATCGGGTTGATTGACACCCCTTGGCCGCGAGTCTGCAGGGGGGCGGCATTGCACCAGCAGCTCTTGTGAGCTGCTGGTGCAATGCTAAATATGGAGAGCGTATTGCTCTCCGCTTTCAGCGATGTCTGTCGGACCTGATACGCACTGTCGGATCAGGTCCGACAGACATTTGATAATTCGGCATCTATACCTCATCTGACAAATTCACAGTAAAAAGCAATGCTGTTAAAGTAATAGAAATCTCTAAAAAGGCTACATTGAACATGAAAGAACGCTATTAAAACAAGTTAAAGTTAATTTATTTATTTTTGCAAAAAAAGGTTATGTTAAAGTTGTTTCATTTGATGTTTAAATTAGTATGAAATGCAACTGGGCCATAAAGTGACAGAAAACTCCAGGGGCTAGAAGTTTACAGTTGAAGCACAACGCTCCTTTATGGGCACACCCGTAATTCTACTCATATTAAAAGTGGGAAGTAAATGCACTATTTAAAGGGACATGAAACCCACATTTTTTCTTTCACGATTTAGAAAGAATATGTAGTTTTAAACAACTTTCTAATTTACCTCTTTTATTTCATTTGCTTCATTCTCTTGATATCCTTTGCTTAAAAGCATATCTAGATAGACTCAGTAGCTGCTGATTGGTAGCTTCACCTAGATGCCTCGTGTGATTGGCTCACCCATGTGCATTTCTATTTCTTCAACAAAGGATATCTAAAGAATAAAGCAAATGAGATAATAGCAGTAAATTTGAATGTTGTTTGAAATTGCATTCTTTCTTTAAATGTGTATATTTATGTATTTATATATGTATATATTTATATTCATACATATATATACACATATAAACACATAAATATATATTTATACAGGTGTATACATATATATTGCTGTGTTGTTGCGATCAGGGTTACGCAAGCTGTGACTGCGAGGTTGTCGGCATGAAAATGAGGCTCCTTTCAAGTCTAAGGAACCGATTTATGAAGCGGATCATGTCCGCCCGACATCGATAAATGCAGACAGCATACGCTGGCGGCATTTATCATTGCACAAGCATTTCATGTGAAATGCTTGTGCAATGCCGCCCCCTGCAGATTAAATGGGCTGCTAGCAGGGGGTTTCAATCATCAATGATTGCTGTCTGATTGACGAGTTAAGGAGCAGCGGTCTTAAGACCGCTGCTTCTTAACTTATCTGCATTCGCAGCTGCATAAATCGGCCCCTTTGGGGGGAAAATCAACTGCGATTGTGTGCACTGTTGATGTGGTCACAAGGGAGCAATATTTGTGCTCCTAACCTGAAATCTCATGCTCATCAGCTCGCAAAGAAATATAAAAACTGAACGGAAATTATGGGTTCACATAAGCACAAATATGCGCTCAACTCATAATCTAGCACCTTGTAAATTACAAGACACTTGTGTTGTTTTCCTCTACAATAACATATTAGCGAGGCCTAAACATTTTTTTAACAAAGTTTTATTGATTTTATTCAATATTAACAGCAAGCATTGTAAGATGACAGAGATATACTCAAAAGTTTACATGTATATTGCATCACAATGTCTGTTAGTGTTTACATAAAGAAGATATTCAGTGAATTACATATATAAATGCCAACTTTCTTAGTAAGTCAAACAAGTGTTTGGGAGAGAAAGAAATAGGAAATAAATAAATAATAATTTATGCCATCTCTCACTCCCTAAAGAAAAAAGGAAGAGAAATCAACCACTCAATTCAATAACAGTCTTTAGCCAGCCATTTCCTCCTGCCTTATTTTGCTAACATATCTTGAGTAGATTAATCTATCTGAGATTATATGTGTTTCTATGGAATAATATACAGAGCAAAGGATGAATTGTAAGGTGTCATAATGGCTTTGACAGTCATATCTTTTTTTACTATTTTGCCTAGCTTCCCAAGTGATTTATCTCTCCCATATAGCTAACTCAGTTTCCCTATTATCTAGAAAAATCGCTGATAACTCCGACATGGAGCGATAGAATCTTTTACATAATTATTTCAAAATCTGGGGCGGTTGTTTTCCAAAACTTTGCAATTGTTGTACAAGCTGCGGTGCGTATTAAAGCAATACGTTTGTTCACTGATCTATTGAGGCCTTTAATTGGGAAATGTTTTAACGCTTGTTCTGGGGTTAAAGCGAAATCCCTTTCCAGAACCTCACCGATCAATTTAGAAACCCTGACCAAGATATTTTGTACTTTATGGCAGGTCCACAACATATGGGGGACTTTAAAAATGCATGGGACAAGCATAAGGCTATCCTACAAACTAGATAAGTTTATACTATTAGGTAATATCGGGCAGACTTGCTGGGCCTATGGCTCTTATCTGCCGTCAATATCTATGTTTCTATGTTTCTATATGGAAATACGTGCCCCTCTCGTTACAGCCTCTATAACAGAATGACGGTGTATTAGGAAAAATATGACACAGTCTGATTGGGCTCATATACCAGTGGTAAAATACTTTTGATTAAGTTTTCTTTAAGGTTAGCACTGAAAGAGAATGTTTTGCCTCTATGTATTTTTTCACTCCATTGTGGAGTCGTATTACAAATGTTTAGATCTGTTTCCCATTTATTAATAACATTTAGTTTGTTAATTTTATTGCATTTATTCAGAAAAGGATGTAGGCCAGAAATAGCCCCTTTGGTACTAGATTTTGCCAGGCATAGAAATTCAAGATATGTTTTAGATGAGTCAAACTCTCCAAGTAAGAATTTCCCAACTTTGGTAAATAGCTGCAAGTAGTGAGACCAGGTGTGAGGTGTACTAGGAGTAAGTTCTTGATATTGAGTGTATGCGAGTAGCTGCCCACCCCGTACAATATCTGTAATTTGATAAAGGCCCTTATTGGCCCAAATGTTGAAGGTAAGGGTTGAAGGTAAGGGGAATGGTAAGGGTGTAATTACTGACCTCTCCCCTAATAGAGGAGATCTCTTGACTACTTCGTTCCAAATTTTAATGCTGTGGGAAATGGACACAAATCTCTGCCAATTCCTAGTTTTATAAGATGCAGTCGACCAAGGTGGTATAGAGGAAAAACCTGTATCATATCACTTTCTAGTCTGATCCAATCTATTTTACTATCTGAATTATACCACAAAGGGACTTGAGCTATGCTAGCTGAATAGTAATATGATTTGAGATCAGGGACCCCCAATCCTCCATTAGAGCTATGGGAAAGCATTGTCTTTTTGCTAATTCTAGGTTTTTATCTCTTTCATACAAATGCCAAAATATCAGTCTGTATTTTTTTAAGGTCTCTTAAGGGGATAGACAATTGTAAGGAGCAGAACAAATAAATAAGTTGTGGTAGTATTGTCATTTTACTCACTATCTCCTAGATTACGAGTTTTGCGTAATCGGAATTAAGGTAGAAAAAATCCTATTGGCTGATGCAATAGGATTGAGCTGGCATTCTATTGGCTGTTCCAATCAGCCAATAGAATGCGAGCTCAATCCTATTGGCTGATTGGATCAGCCAATAGGATTGAAGTTCAATCCTATTGGCTGATTGCATCAGCCAATAGGATTTTTTCTACCTTAATTCCGATTGGCTGATAGAATTCTATCAGCCAATCGGAATCTAAGGGACGCCATCTTGGATGACGTCACTTAAAGAGATATTCATTCCGAAGAAGCCGTCGTTTGAAGAGGATGCTCCGCGCCGGATGTCTTGAAGATGGAGCCACTCCGCGTTGGAAGGATGAAGATAGAAGATGCCGTCTGGATGAAGACTTCTGCCCGTCTGGAGGACCACTTCTGCCCGTCTGGAGGACCACTTCTGCCGGCTTCGTTGAGGACATCTTGCTGCTTGGATGAAGACTTCTCCCGGTAAGTGAATCTTCGGGGTTAGTGTTAGGATTTTTTAAGGGTGTATTGGTTGGGTTTATTTTTTAGGTTAGGGCTTTGGGCAGCAATAGAGCTAAATGCCCTTTTAAGGGCAATGCCCATCCAAATGCCCTTTTCAAGGCAATGGGGAGCTTAGGTTTTTTTAGTTAGACTTTTATTTGGGGGGTTGGTTGTGTGGGTGGTCGGTTGTACTGTTGGGGGGGTTGTTTGTATTTTTTTTTACAGGTAAAAGAGCTGATTTCTTTGGGGCAATGCCCCGCAAAAGGCCCTTTTAAGGGCTATTGGTAGTTTAGTTTAGGCTAGGGTTTTTTTTTATTGGGGGGGGGCTTTTTTTATTTTGATAGGGCTCTTAGATTAGGCGTAATTAGTTTAAAGATCTGTAATTTGTTTTTTATTTTCTGTAATTTAGTGGTTTTTTTTGTGATTTAGCTAATTTAATTTATTTAATTGTATTTAATGTAGGTAATTTATTTAATTGTAGTGTAAGGTTAGGTGTTAGTGTAACTCAGGTTAGGTTTTATTTTACAGGTAAATTTGTATTTATTTTAGCTAGGTAGTTAGTAAATAGTTAATAACTATTCTACCTAGCTAAAATAAATACAAACTTGCCTGTAAAATAAAAATAAACCCTAAGCTAGCTACAATGTAACTATTCGTTATATTGTAGCTAGCTAAGGGTTTTGTTTTATAGGTAAGTATTTAGTTTTAAATAGGAATAATTTAGTTAATGATAGTAATTATATTTAGATTTATTTAAGTTAGGGGGGGTTAGGGTTAGACTTAAGTTTAAAGGGTTAATAAATTTAGAATAGTGGCAGTGACGTTGGGGACGGCAGATTAGGGGTTAATAAATATAATGTAGGTGGCGGTGATGTTAGGGGCGGCAGATTAGGGGTTAATAATATTTAACTAGTGTTTGTGAGGCAGGAGTGTGGTGGTTTAGGGGTTAATATGTTTATTATAGTGGCGGCGATGTCCGGAGCAGCAGATTAGGGGTTAATAATATTATTTTAGTGTTTGCGATGCGGAAGGGCCTCGGTTTAGGGGTTAATAGGTAGTTAATTGGTGTTAGTGTACTTTTAGCACTTTAGTTATGAGTTTATGCTACGGCTTTGTAGTGTAAAACTCATAACTACTGACTTTAAAATGCGTTAGGAATCTTGTTATTATAGGGTGTACCGCTCACTTTTTGGCCTCCCAGGACAGACTTGTAATACCGGCGCTATGGAAGTCCCATAGAAAAAAGGGTTTACGAACTTTATGTAAGTCGGTTTGCGGTAAGGCCAAACAAGTGTGCGGTACACCTATACCTGCAAGACCCGTAATAGCAGCGGGGCGTAAAAAAGCAGCGTTAGGACCTGTTAACGCTGCTTTTTCACCTTACCGCAAAACTCGTAATCTAGCCGTATGATTCTACCATAGAAAGATATATTGTATTTGCTCAATTTTTCCATTTCCTTTCTTATCTTAGCGAATATTGGAGCATAATTGAGTTTATATAGATTACCTTGGTTACATGGAATAGCAATACCCAGATATTTAATAGCTTTTTTTAGCCCACTTAATGTCAAAATTTATTGCTAATAATTTCTTGGTATGTTCAGGGAGATTTGTCTCAATCGCTTTACATTTATCCGTATTTATTTTATATCTCGAAAGGCAGCCAAAATGAGAAATTAATTGGTATATAAATGGCAAAGATATAATTTGGTTTTGTAGAATATAAAGAAGAACAGAGGGGCGTCTCATGGTACTCCAATAGGAACTCAATAATCACAGGCAGGCAAGGTCTTTCCACTCAATTTGGATTTTTGTAAAATATGGTATTTATTAAAAAGGTTTAAAAACAAATACAAAAGTGGAATAAGGGTATCCAAATTTCCCCCTATACATGAAACGCGTTTCTCGGCGCTATAAGGATGTTTCCTCAGGCATAGATTACACCTTACCAATACACCTGCTTTATATAGCTCCTACCTAACTCAAATGAACCATATCCTCCCTTTTAGGGGGCGTGTTCTCTAAATGATTAGTTGCATACACCTGCATATTCAGGCTCTACACTCAGATTCTACCCATATGACCATTAAAGCTGTATGCCCTATCTTACATCACATATATGGAGCAGCAATCTTAATAAGCAACATATATCCTATACCCACAAATGGTAACATAGAAAATAAATATACATTTAATTTCATTATACATCTCTAAAATAACAGATATATATGTATATTTGTACATTTCATTTTATATTGCATCTCATCAGTCTCATCAGTAATGATTTTCACAGTTATCCAGTTGATATAATACACATTTTTTGTCTCACAATGATTTACATTCCATCTTTCATTGAATTCATTCTTATCTCACAAATATCTTCACTCTGCCTTACAATAATTGATGATGTCTTATCTTTTTATAAATCCGTATTCCATCTATATATAAGACTCAATACATAGATATAGGGGTGTAATATTTTTTCTTGGCATGTCAATCTACTTTTCCCATCTGTTATTATTTTTATTAATGTTTTCCATGATCATTTTTGTGAAAAAAGCCCCTTAGCTATCTTATCTACGTGAATCCTACCTTTATTATTTTATTTAGTTGTGCTGTGCAAGATGTTATAAGTATGTGTCCAGTTTTCCCCCCCACAACCGAGTTTGTTTGTGTACACAGCATATTACACTTACTTCCCTGTTTCATTTTTGCTAAATTTTATTTAGCCAATGGATGCTCTAGCCTATGTAGGTAGTGAATTTTAGTTTAAGGGGCCTATCACAGCGGAGGTGTGTCCATCCTCATCACCACCAACTCCATCTCTGTGCCTATATGATAGGCTGCTGTGTACTCTGCCCCTCAATACTACCATATGATAGGTGTGACGGACCCTTCGGTCAGGACTGAAAGCGTTAACTTTATTTTCTAAATACAAGTTGCTGGCTCCAGCCATAATTTAGTTAGTGATAAGTATTCCATTGTTTAATCACCTCCAGAGTCAGACTGTTGGTGATAAGGACTCCATTGTGTCTTATGTTTAACTTGTTATCTGCCTAAGTAAAGTAATGTATTCTATTGTATCATGTACAAGGGCGTGTTCCCTCCATGTAATGTACAACAGTCTTTCAACCCCCCCCCCCCATCTGGGGTCAAACCTGTATAAATACTAGGCATCTAGCCTTTAATAAATGTCATTCTGTTTTAAACCTGATGTGGAGCCTGGTCTCATGTTTGAGGGGAAAAACTGGCTGGGTTGTGAATTGCTGATTCCCTATGCAGGACATTGTTCATCTGGTATTAACCCTTGGTATCCTGTTGGTACCGTAACAATTGGTGGCAAGCGACGGAATGAACCTTATCGCCCAGAAGAGCAACTACACAAGCCAGTAACCTCAGGAAGAGGGGGATTACTACAATACTGACTAAGATGGAAAGAGTACCAGGGACAGAAGGAACCAATGGGCCCAGCATATCAGACAGAACCCCTGAAGAAGCAAGCTTTGATCGGGCGGTTAAAATAAGACTGGCATATTATGGCCCCAACCCATCTGCGGAAATTATCGACCGGGTCATAGCAGCTGTGGAGGCCAACCTACTTCGCCAAAGCGGCGCTGCAGCAGCCCAAGTCACAGCAACCCCAGTGGAAAAGAGAAAAGTAAATTTTGCAGCTTTTAAAAACTTCCTGGAAACAGAAGGAGAGATTAATGGGTACCTTGCGGATTTTGAGAGGCAATGTGCACTACACAAGGTACCCGCAGAGGACTGGGTCACGATATTATCCGGAAAATTATCCGGCCGGGCCAGTGAGGCTTTTCGGGCCATTCCAGATGAGGAAGTCGGGGATTAGCTTATCTTACCTTAGCTATCTTATCTACGTGAATCCTACCTTTATTATTTTATTTAGTTGTGCTGTGCAAGATGTTATAAGTATGTGTCCAGTTTTCCCCCCCACAACCGAGTTTGTTTGTGTACACAGCATATTACACTTACTTCCCTGTTTCATTTTTGCTAAATTTTATTTAGCCAATGGATGCTCTAGCCTATGTAGGTAGTGAATTTTAGTTTAAGGGGCCTATCACAGCGGAGGTGTGTCCATCCTCATCACCACCAACTCCATCTCTGTGCCTATATGATAGGCTGCTGTGTACTCTGCCCCTCAATACTACCATATGATAGGCATTTCATGGAGGCTTTGATGGGAACTGGCTTAGTTATAAGCTATGGGTTCATTAGATTGTATATTTGCGCTCCACTTGTAATCTAGCCCTTTATATTAAACTCTCAAGGTGTTTACTGTCCCTTTTAAGGACTGATTTTACTGGCTGATAAGAAGAGCTCCACACTGCTTTATCAGTGTGGACATATTTTTCTTAACACAGGAAAATCAATTTTATTAAAAAAACTGTGCTCATGGGGGCGGAGCCAGCATCAGAACTGAGCGGTCGCACAACATTACAGCTCTGTACACAATACTAGCCTATTTGTATAATAGACCGTTCAGGTAACCTTATATTGCTAACTCAGTGGAGCTTAACTCGTCGACTGAGACAGCTAGGTCTTTAGCAGATAATCAAGATTCCGGCAGGGAAGCGGCCATCTTGATATCCATGTGGCATAGGACAACACTTACAATCCTAGATCTACTCTCCCTATACTACTAAAAAACTGGTCCTTAATAGCCACCATGGAAGAGATCTACAATGTTACAGATGTATTGCTATTGGACCTAGAGAGAGAGCTCCTTATTATAGTTACGGACCGTTTATCTCTTCAAGTCTCCCCCAGCAAGATCGAGGAAAAGAGGCATAAGGCATTGAAACCACGACACTTGGTGCTAATTACACCCCCTGACATCCAATTGCCAATAGATAGGAGTCCAGTCCGGTCTAAGCCTCAGCAAATTCAAGCCACGGTAAGCAGTATGTTTACCCGCATGACTGCGCTGAAAATCACTGATACAAGAAACTCTCCTGGAGTCTTAAGTGATCTTTCATGCAACCATAGGGAGCCGTTCCAGCTTACCTTACAAGCTAAGGGGATTGTAGAATTCACTGCACTGCCGACCAAGCGGCTTTTAGGGGTGGAAAATTAGGGAAGGATGACTATGGTTTCTGAGTCTTGGAGACAGTCTGCACTGGTGTGTATGAACAGTATTAGATTTGGCAGTTACTGGGACATTCTTCAAACAATTAGATTGTCCCTAGACGATGTGGACCTACACATGATCTAGAGCATTGGCTAGGAGTGCCAATTGACAATTTTGGATACGTATCTCAAAGCTGGAATAGGCTAAACATGGACTGAGTTTGACTGAGAACCACTAGATAGGCTGGCAGATTATCCTACAGTGTCTGGGGACATGACCTATCTACACAGTTTACATCACAGGTGCATAGTCTCTTACACTCCTTATAATGAGACTTTTCTCTATATACACAGTTAACTTCTGTTTGCTAGTTTTACAGTTAAAGGGACCCATAAATATATCTATGTCTGTTGGTACTATTCAATATTTACTAATACTGTATATACATACCATATGCTATGGAAAAGTTATACTTTAAAGGTGGAGCTATACGTTTTGTTGTTCAGCATATTACCCTGTTTATACCAATATGCTAGATTTATGTTTGTTTCATATCTAGCAGTTTATTATGTTTAAATCAACCTACGTCAGGGCCCCGGTTTTGTTAGTCCTAGGTTTAATGGTTCGCTCTTGGATCAGCTATAAAGATAAGCTCACCAATTTTACTAACCTAGCCCTACACACATCAAACCCAATATCTAGAATGGTATGGCTTTTACAAGGATATACCACCATCCTTCTGCCCATTTTGTTAGACTGCTTGCGGCCGGAGCAGTCATATACTGTATGATTATACGAGAATGTATACCCTCTCATACATATATAAGCAGATCTTGTAAAAAAATTACTGAAGCCCTGTGAGCCATATATGTTCTATGTTTTGCTGACAAGTCTAGATATGAGTTATGTGAGTAGTTGCTATAATTAGTTGATACTTAACGCTAGAGGTGTTTTTAGTTATTGAGCAGCCTGTTAGTTTGTATCTAGTGAGTCCTTATGGTTTTGTTTATTATAGCCGCACCCTGCATATTATATGCACCTTTCCATACACATTGTGTACAGATGTGATACAGATATGTCCTACTTGCCTTCTCTATTGGCTGGCCCTGCAATACATGATGAATATACTCCTCTTTAAGAAATAGTATAACCTTTATAAAGTAGTGAGCCCCCTACATTGCAACTTTCTCCGCTTTCCCCTCCATAGTTTACTGGTTAAACTAGGGAAAATGTATCCCACTTATGATCTACATCCCCAAAGTATTTATATGTTCATTTCACCATAGAGGTAATTAATAGTCTCCATCCCAATCAATAAAGTAAAATTAGGTTCCTATAATATAGGTTCTTGCATATAAATTTAAGGCACCTTTCTAGACAACTTGTAAAATGTCAGCTGTTTTAGCTATATTCAATTTATTAATCTACTGTAAGCACTATAATTCTAGATCCTACAATCACTTTGCATATGCTTTAGAAGCCATTTATTATATTATAGCTGGTGTATTTCAGTGTGTTAAAATATATTGGATTGGTGATATTTTATATCTTATCAATGTCTATGTAAGAACATATTTCTAATGTTGTATGTATAAAACAACCTCAATAAAACTATATATATAAAAAACTGTGCTCATGTACTGACCCTTAATCTGTATGTTCCAGTGACGTGCGGTGAGGTCAGAGGCTGGTGAGGCACTAGATATGATATGCCAGAGAAACACATATACCGCGGGCCGCAAGTACCCGCAACAGGACAGGTTTTCATTATAGCTGAACCAGTGCACAGGTGAAATAATCAGCTGATAGGTGAGAGCAAGTTAGTAACCACTGTGTTACTGATCAGCTAATTACTTCACCGGTGCACTGATTCATCTAAAATGAAAACCTGGCCTGTTGGGGGTACTTGATCACCATGGTTGAGAAACACTCATCTAAATCACCAGCTCATCTGAAATGTGTTGATTATCTGGAGAATAAAGCACACATACTCTGCTCACTGACTCACACACTACACACACTCTGCTCACATACACACTCACACAATTCTGTGGCACAGTGCCAGTTACTAAGCAATTAGAATGATACACAATCTCTTCTCTACTCACTACTGTATTGTAAAAATAGAAATAATTTACCATACAAATTTTACACAAAGACCAAGTTATCAATACTGCCAACACAGCTGCTGCAATAGGGTGCTCAAGAAATGCATGTGCACATCCCACTTAGGTATGCTCTTCAACAAAGGATACCAAAAGAATGAAGTACATAGTAAAAGTAAAATAGAAAGGTTTTTTTTTGTTTTGTTAGTGCAATTTCTATCTGAATGATGGAAGTTTAATTATGACTGTCATGTTCCTTTCAAAAACTAATTTGATTTGCTGACATGGGGCCAGTAACAGTTAATGCTAATTCTCAAAATATAATTAACTAGAAAAGTCTATTAAAATAACATGCACTACCTCAATCATGAAAGTTTAATTTTGAATGTCCTGTCCCTTTGACTATGTGTTTAACCATTTACTGTACAGTGGCATTATTTCTCAAAACATTTAACAACTGCAATCATTATTACATATATTTTTTTTAAATGACTCAGATGAGAATTCATTATCTCTTTTTACATCATGTCATGAACCAAAAAGGGAGACTTTCCAAACACAGCCCCAAACAGTCACTGGGAATCAATTCAAATATGGCACTCATCTGGTCAGCATTTGCTTTGCCAACTCTTCTGAAAGTCAGTTACATAAAACACTACGATTTGTAAAGTTTACAACCTAGCCATTTCTCATAGCCTGTCATGGCCCTGAGCAGAGCTACAGGATACCCAACTGCAAGTGGATTGTTTGCATTACACTATTCAGACAGGGTTAAACATAATTACAACACTGATACATGTTCCATAAATCATATCTGAAATCTTAAATGTGTATCAGGGAGTGAAGAAAAATAATTTGATCTTAAATTATACACAAAATGTTCTCTTTAAGCCTTTACCATAGCAAACGTCTTTCCCATATACCATGTACAGAAACAGATTTCCACTTGTTAAACAAATTAATTAGAGGAAGGGCAATCAGGTAAAATATTTACTATTTATAGATATGAAAAATCATATTAGAGGAAAATGTCATTTACTCTAGAAATAATTGGTTGTGCAATTCTCCTTGTTAATCCAGAGGGCAGGCAATAAGTTACAGGCTACTTATACATAGCGCTGCAATGGTAGGCACACTAATAAAATATAGAGAAACTCATATAAGTTATTAAAATGTAGTGTATGATAAGCATGTGTACAACATTATTCTGATTGCTGTAAAAGGTATAACACTTCAGTGCGGCAATCATTCACCTAAGCAAGCAGGCTAAATATTCATGACAAAACTTCTGATATGAACTGGACTAACATAAGTCATTGCATGCAATACAAAAAAACATATAATACTATACTATAACCATAAAGGAGACCTGTATGTAGGGGGCCAGCTAGGTTGGTAAAGCAGGAGGAACAGATCTATCATACAGTTAGACAGAGGAGAGAGATCAAATATCACAATTCTAAGAGACAAGTCTGCCAACCTGTCCCAAATTCTAGGCACGCAGAAGAGGTGGGCTATGCACCATGCATAATAAAAGTGTGTCCAACATTTACCCTTTGCCTCTATGCCAGAATACCATGTCCTCACTGTAGTATTATAAGTATAATTATTAGATACTATTAGCAGTTTTAACCTAACCAGTCACTGGTTAGGTTAACTACTAATAGTATCTAATACTACTACTAAAAAATTTAAACTAACTTAGTGGTCACACAGTCTGGCTTAAATCATGGCTTCCTTCCTCCTTATCCTTACCTGATGATAAGAAGATTCAATCCGGTCGGGTCGTCGTCGGTCAGTCCTGACTCTCTCTCCTCCTGAGTCCTGCTCCTCCAGGCACTGCACTCTGCAGCAACTCCAAGTCCTGTCCTGACTCCTCAGTGGACCCACTGGACCGTGACCGTCGGTGACAGAAGTTAGTGGTCGGACGGCGGCACACACGCACATTAGCACAAGAGCAGCTCCCTCCACTGACACTGCTGAGTCTTCCCGCCACTGTGTCAGAGCGGCGTGCGCAACGCGGTGACACGTCAAACTGGTCACATGGCCCCACATCTGTCAATCAGCAGCCCAGCAGGCACGCCTCCCCGCAGTGCTGCTGGAGCTGTGATTGGCTGAAATTACATAGCTCATCATGGAGGCGGTTTTGAGAACCGCCTCCATTGGAGCTTGTAGCAGGCCCTTTAGAGTCACCAGTGGGTGGCGCATCTCCAGATCCATTGTTGCGCAATTAATGGAGGGCAGCGGACCGGCTCACTGCCTCCTAATTGCGCAACAATGGAAATGGATAGAGAAGAAGATAGAGAATATTTTGCGCATGCGCAAAGCGCTAGTACCAAAGCGCTAGTATACTAAGTATGTACCGTAACACAAATATCGCCATGGGGGTGGGGGGGGGTAGGTACCCTTGGGCAAAGGTGGGCGTGGCCAAAATTGTGAATAAATAATAAACAGTTTTTTTTAATTTTAATAAATTCGAATTAAATTCTTTTTTTCCCTCATTGGACAGGGTAGGCACTGCCTACCCTGCCTCCTATTACTGCACGTCACTGGTATGTTCTTCTGCTACAGATGATCCTGCACATCTTGTATGACCTTTGAGTACTCTGACTGAGCACAAGGAGTTTAGCAACTCTGATGGAACTAGGTCTAAAAAGGAAAGTCAAGTACAGATTTAGGGAACACCTTAATAACATTAAAAATTGGTTTGGATTCCCACAGTGTATCATCCCATTAAATTAGTCCACAATCAAGACCCCAAGGGTTTGGAAATTAAAATTGTTGAATGGGTAGCTCCCAACAAGGGCTTTTAAAACTTAGACAACAGATAACTTTTTGGATAAAAAAAACTGAATTGTCTACACCCCAATGGTTTTAATGTGGACCTAGACATTCAGGCTTTTTTAACTTAAGTGTATATTAGTTATTTCCTGTTTTAATAATAATTTTTATTCTTCTTACATTAATATTCATAATTGTTTTCAAACATTATATGCTTTTTAATATTGTATATTCCAAAATTGTTCATAATGTTTTCTTTTAATATTACTTTTGATATTGCGCTACACTATTCCAATTAGGTGCAGATATTGGGGCCGATTTATCAATGTCTGGCAGACATGATACGCTGTAGCTTATCATGTCTGCCAGACTTTGCTGAATGCCGAGAGCATATGCTGTCTGCATTTAACATTGCACAAGCAGTTCTGGTGAACTGCTTGTGCAATGCTGCCCCCTGCAGATTTTCTAGCAGGGGGTGTCAATCAACCCGATCGTATCCGATAGGGCAGATTGATGCCCTAAGCCTCAGAGGTGGCAGACGAGTTAAGGAGCAGCGGTCTTAAGACCGCTGCTTCTTAACTCCTGTTTCCGGCGAGCCTGAAGGCTTGCGCAGAAACAGGGGTATTTGGCCCTATTCGGGCCATGATAAATAAGCCCCATTGTCTTTTATACCCGCGAGTTCCCCTCCATCATGCCAAAATCTTACTTACCGGTCAATTATAAATTTGAGGTAAAAGATAACAAACATACAGGCTATCCAAAACAGTAATGTTCCTAGTAGTTGATTAACTAATCACCTAGGTGATCTGTTCCACTTCAAGGTTTGCTCTGACGCATGAATAATGGGTGGGTCTTTAGCGGGTATAAGAGATGAGCCGGGTATTGGATGATCTTCACTCTTGAAAAAATTCTGTCGTATACGGAACAAAACATACATTGTGTTTAGAGCTTTTTAGTGACCTATTCCCCTGTGAGGCATACATACCTAGATTATATAGTGGGAACAATATAGACGAGGGATTGCGATCTTTGTCCAGGTAGCACTTTTTTGTGCATTTCTCTTACATGCAGGGTTTACTGTTGGTTCCGGGGTTGGTCTCCATGCAGAATCTTTAATAAAGGACTTGTGATCTACATCAGATTCTACCAGACGCTTGGTAAAACTCCATATGGTAACACTATGTGTAACCACTCACCTTTCGCTGATGACAATGTGTTTTGATTAGTTTGTTTACCTAAAATCTTGTGAGTAGCCACCTTATGTTTAGGGGCCTCAATAAATTGTTTTAAAGTGAATGTAAATTTTGATGCTAAAGTGCCCGGTTTTTAAAAATTCGATTAAAAACAGGGGCACTTTAATTAATCAAAATTTACATTTCACTTGTGTTGTGAAAAAATACTTACCTTTTAATCCTGACAGCAGCTCCAGCTTCCTCGACCCGTCGCAAAGCCTGTTCCTGGGTCTAAAATGAGGAATCCGGCTTCCTCCAATCACAGCGTTGAATCAGACACTGATTCCCCGTCGTGATTGGAGGATGACCCATCCATCATTTCTGACGTAAGAAATAGCTTGCGACGACCGGGAGAAGCTCGAGCGGCTGTCAAGTTTAAAAGGTAAGTATTTTTTCACAAGTGAAATGTAAATTTTGATTAATTAAAGTGCCCCTGTTTTTAATCGAATTTTTAAAAACCGGGCACTTTTGCATCAAAACTTACTTTCACTTTAACTCTGCACACAGATCCTGTGTTGCGCTTCACTTGCTTTTTACCCTTGTGACTAAGCACAATATGCACAAAATATTAAATAATGTATTATTAAATTGTCTAATCTGTAAAATGTAAGATGTTCATATGCCACAATATCCAAATGAATATACATACAGTCCCAAAAAAGATCTCTTGTAAGATTTCCACAGAGCACCATGCCAAGCCCACAGCTCATGGGAAATTGTTACAATTTGAGACAGACTATCAGCAAAATTATACCACGAGACAGTAGGCAAAAATCCAGGAATGTCCTAGAAAAACTGGGACAGTTCACAAGTATGGTAACATTTCACTTCCAGCTAATGTCAAGCCGAGTAAAATCAGCCCTAAACAATCAACCCAGGTAACACAATTTATATCAAACAAAGCAAGTGTCAAATGCAAATCACACCAAACATTAAAAAAAAAACACCTCATACATATATATGCCTCATAGTCATACAAAATGATTGTACTATTGCACACAAACAAAACACATTTATGCGCTTAAATGACACAACTAGCAATTAGATATCTGTACAAAAAAATAGAGGAAAAGAGAGAGGCGCTATGTGTGTACCAGTAAAAATAGATAAGTGAGATAAAGAAAGCCCACAACAGGGTACTCACATTCTGTAGGAGCACTCAGACAGTGCTATTAGGCGCGGACTGGGTACTCAACAGCAACCCAGCTTGCTGAAACTTCCAGCGTATCTCCAGGGATAAACCAGATAACCCCTTTCTGGGACTGGAACGGTAGATGGTCCAGGTGGTGAACTCCAGAAAGTCAGGTGGTACATGCAGGTAATATCCAAGACCCCCACAACAGGCGAGAGCAATCCAAGTAGTGGGATTAAAGGTTGTGTGTTAAGTAGAAATGATCAGTAGCAGTTCCAGGTTAAAATGTAACAAAAGATAGATTTATTAAAACAAATTAAAACACTGGAACAATATGACAGGGCAAACAGGTCACCCCTATATTCATGCGACGCGTTTATATATGCCTGATGAAACAGCATTATAGCTGAGAAACGCGTTGCATGAATATAGGGGTGACCTGTTTGCCCTGTCCTATTGTTCCAGCTTTTTAATTGGTTTTAATAAATCTATCTTTTGATGCATTTTAACCTGGAACTGCTACTGATCATTTCTACTTAACACACCACCTTTAATCCCACTACTTGGATTGCTCTCGCCTGTTGTGGGGGTCTTGGATATTACCTGCATGTACCACCTGACTCGCTGGAGTTCACCACCTGGACCATCTACCTTTCCAGTCCCAGAAAGGGGTTATCTGGATTATCCCTGGAGATACGCTGAAAGTTTCAGCAAGCTGGGTTGCTGTTGAGTACCCAGTCCGCGCCTAATAGCACTGTCTGAGTGCTCCTACAGAATGTGAGTACCCTGTTGTGGGCTTTCTTTATCTCACTTATCTATTTTTACTGGTACACACATAGCGCCTCTCTCTTTTACTCTATTTTTTTGTACAGACGTCTGCCATTGGCGATCTGAGGAGAGTGCTGCTGCCGTCCTATATCCCTGGAATATACCCTGTGATTTCCACTTAGCTGTCATTTCCTGGGACTTCCACTAAGAATTGACTTTTTTGGCTATCATTGCCATTTGAGATATTGCTCAATACACTCTCATATTATTGTGTTTTTTTGTTTTTTTTTGTATTATTGTTTTTTTTATTTGTATTGTGTCAACAGTATTTGTTGTATTTTATGCTTCATTTTGTCATTGTTCTATAGCGCCCCCTATTGAGTTATTTCTACTGAAATAGCTATTCCCTTTAGCAATTAGATATGCAGGAATTGAAATCCTGCCATACATATGGTTATAAACATGCATGTAACAGAGATTTGTACATCACTCTGTGAAAAGTCATGCAACCATAACATAGTAAATATTCATGCTTGAAGGAATGAATATTCAAAGTTAAGCCACTGCAGAAAGGTCTTTCTGTACATTCAAAAATGCGCAATGTTTTAGAAAAATGCAAAAATAAGGCTTTTGAGATAAAAAGGGTAAATTGAGATGCTAAGGAGTCCTAAGGATGCTAAATAAGAACTATTGTGGCCTCATTCCCCCAAATGAATATGTTAAACACATAGGTAATGCTTATAAGGTGTAAGGATGTGACCCCCAGCTAGGTAGCACCTGTAAAGAGAGTACTATTGGATAGCTCCTGGATTGTGTAGTGCCTGAGTCACTTAGCTGGACTGAAGCACACCTCCACTGCGTCTTATCAGCATGCTGAGGCATTTCTCCCATCTAGTGCAAGTAAATATACTGCAGAAGATACTGTGGGGCTTATTTATCATGGCCCGAATGGGGCCGTATACACCTGTTTCTGCACGAGCCTTCAGGCTCGCCAGAAACAGGAGTTAAGAAGCAGCGGTCTTAAGACCACTGCTCCTTAATTTGTCCGCCTGCTCTGAGGCGGCGGACAGCAATCCGCCCGATCACATACAATCGGGTTGATTGACACCCCCCTGTTAGCGGCCTATATGCCGCGAATGTGCAGGGGGCGGCATTGCACAAGCATTTTTAGTGAAATGCTTCGGCATTTTATCGATGTGCGGCAGACATGATCGCTACTTTTATTATCAGGTATTTGTAGAGTGCCAATATATTCCGCAGCACTATAAGCATAGGAGGTATACAAGGTAACATTTATAAGGGGTCAAATGGGTAGAGGTCCCTGCCGAGAGTTGCACTGTTGTAATCGGCTCTTATGCGGGTGATCTACAAACAGCTGGGTTCATAGGCTTTCATGCTAAGGGTTTCAAGGGGATAGCAGCAGAGTTAGTAAAGGTTAGTGTAGGTTGTATGCATCCCTGAATAGTACAGTCTTTAGGGACCGCTTGAAGCTTTCATAACAAGGGGAGAGTCTTGTGGAGCGAGGCAGTTCCAAAAAAGGGGAGCCAGTCTGGAGAAGTCTTGTAAACAGGAATGTGAGGAGGTAATAACAGTCTCCATACTCTCCATACCTCACAAGCACGGGTGCCCGCTAAAAATGTAAATACTGGTTAGCTCCGCCCCCCCGAAAATCACGAACTAAAGCAGTTTAATTCTCCTAACTGGCTGACTTATGACTCGTCGTCATCCGATCCCTCCCCAACCACCTTTAAGCTCAGACACAGCGTGTCATGTTATATCAGACCCACCCACTTCACGTTATTAGCTGGAGACTGGCTGGCAACGCTAACAGGCGTCATGTCACAACTGTGTCATTTTTAATTTTATTTATAGGTAGCATCCTTTAAGCTGTTCTAAGTCTGGCCCCCTCCCCAGCCCTGGGCCCCAGTGCAGTGCCACTACTTGCACGGTACCGGCAGTAGATCGGCCCCTGTGTCTTGTGCAGACGCAGTTAAACTGTTTAAGCACGCAGGAGCTCTGTAACTGCTGTGCTCAATTAAACATAGTTGTGTATTATCAGTAAAAAAAAAATAGATACTGCTGCTCTAAGTTTGAGCACCCCTGCTGGAGCGCACTTAGGCGGCTGCCTTTATTGCCTTATGCAAACGCTGGCTTTGCACAAATCACATAAAAAATAATAAACTCTTGATAGTAGAGCACCTCTGAAATATTCAACCTTTCTTCTTGGAGGCCAAGAACAAAACTGGAGTGGGAGAGGAAGTGGGAGGGCCTAAAGTTTTGTGAGAGTTCTTGACTGATGGAATGTATCCCACATGTTATGAAGCTACAGACTCTTATCAGCTAAGAAGGAAAATTAAATAAAAAGTAAAGTGAACTTCTCTTTTACAAAGCCGCAGCCAGCCCTGGTGTCTCCAAAAGCCGTATCAAATTGATTGTAAGTAATGTGGTGGTGCTGATCTCCTGCTGGGCTTCAAACATTAACATTTTTAACTACATTCCCTGGAAATTATTGAGATCTTCAAATTTATCAAAATATGCCAAGAGATTGGAGAATCAGTTTCTTCATATGTCATTAATCTATGGAAAATGGAAAGTACTTAAACGCACAAGATGTTGGCCTTTTTCAATGGTTGATCTTGCACTGTGTTGCCTTTTATAAACTTATGGGTCAATAAAATGTGATATTGCTTTTAAATCCCTTCATTTATTCCTACTGCTTATGGCATGTCTAGGGGTGGATCTTCCCTTGGCAACCCAATTCCACCAATGCAGCAGTGAAGGCCTAGGTGGTAAGACAGTCAGGGTGGCTAGGTAGTAGAAAGTATTCTTCATAGGTATGCACAGAAGTTCAACTTGGGAACCAACTCTTTTCCACTATTCTTAGTTCTGATGTGTTATTGTAAGTCTCAGCTTGAATGCTCCTTACTTAGACCTACAGGTATGTGATCTGACACATTAACATAGCCCTCTGCAGCTCAACAGGGGTGCTAAATATGTGTGTTAGGAGGTGCATACCACCCCCATAGAGCCACTGTAGCATATATATGTTATTGCTTGGAACTCTGTACATGCACCACACACTTTGTTTCAGATTCACTGCTAAGTAAGGAAGGTGGTGCTGAAACTCAAAGATGATGCTGTATTAACATAGTTGTAAAAATATAATACAGTTAAGTTTTTTTGAAAGCTAAAGAGGAAGTGATGTTATGTAAGTTGGATGAGCTGGGAAGAATCTTTAGGATACCAAGGAGTGTTCAGGCTACCTGTATTGCTACTGTTAAGAATAGAATGGGACAATCAGAATTTGTGTAGGGTAGTGAATTTGTAGTGACTTTTGTAAGGCCCTAAAGTCATCACTGTAACCTACAAATACCCCATGCTCCATGATCATATTTTCTTGACCAACTCCTACATTACATTTTTACCTAGCACCCAGCTATTGGAAAGGAAGGTTCTTCATGATCCCTGCCCAACAATAATCTCCCTATCCTTTTTCTGACCTGCTGTCTACTTCAAATTTTCTTGGGTTTCCCCATGACTACTTACCTGTCTAGCAGCTCCAGATCAACAAAAAGGGGTTTAAAGTGACTTACTGTGGTTTTGTCTCTTGCTCTTCCAAGCTTGCTCCAGCCCTGGGTTATTATCAGCCAGTGCCACCTCTACTTCACTGTCAGGAACAATTGTAGCAGCCACTAGTCTACTAACTGCTTCACACCTTGGGCATCCTGTTTGAGATTCCACCAGGAGACACAGCTGAATGCTGGAACCATAGCATACAACCATCTATAATAGGCAACAATTCAATGAAGTAGGCAGGTTATTCATCTACAGCAGTGCCATATCTCTAAGACATAACTAATGCTGTGGTACTCTGCTTCTGCCCACATGCTGTGCAAAAGCTTCTGTATAAAAGACACAATGGAGAGGAGTAAAGCAGGGTACACAATCAGTTCCTTCGCCAGTAGGTGAGATAGGGCAAGTTTCTGCTAGACTATTCCTTAAAAAAATTGTAAATTTAAGACTCACAAAGACTTATACAACAACTTAAACAGGAAGTTACCCAACTTCAAACCCTTCATAAATTAGACCTTTCAAAAAAAAAAACAACTCTAAGTAAGTTAAATGCTAAACAAACCTCTTTAGATAATTTGTTACCCATAGAGGCCACTAGATCAATAAGACTTTTGGACACACAATACTTGAAACACGCTAACAAGCCAGACAAAATGCTAGCTAATAAGTTAAAAGAGATCACTAGAATCACATCAATTCCACAAATTCAAAAACAAGATGGACAAACTTCTAATCACCCTCAAATAATTGCAGACACGCTCGCTCAATATTATCAGACACTTTATGCTCTTCCCACTGATAGCAATGAGTCCCAAATCAAGAAGGAAACAACTGAATTTCTGCAGAGTTGTAGCCTTCCCAGCATAGATGCAGAAGACTTAAATAAATTGAATGCCTCTATTACAGTAAGAGAAGTAAAACAAACTATCCGAAATTTAAAAGTTAACGGGGCTCCTGGTCCGGATGGATATTCAGGCCTTTTCTATAAAATCTTTGTGGATGAGATAAGTCCAATATTAACTACAATTTTTAATCATATGTTAGAGGGGGGAAATATTCCCTCAGAGTTACTTGAGACTAGAATCTCAGTATTACCAAAACCCGGTAAAAGTAAGCAACATTGCAAAAATGATAGACCTATATCGCTAATAAATTTAGATATCAACTTTTTACAAAGATTTTGGCCACCAGGCTAAATGAACTGTTACTCAAACTTATCCACCCAGACCAGGTAGGTTTTATTCGAAATAGGGAAGCCCCTGATAATATAAGAACAATTGTGGACTTGATAGGCTACTCCTCAAATTTTAGAATGCCTTCTCCGTTTCTGTCATTGGATGCAGAGAAGGCATTTGATCGAGTGAACTGGAGTTATTTACAATCAGTGCTAGAAATAATGGGTATCTCAGGAAATTTCTACTCTGCCATTTCTTCAATATATTCCAGCCCATCAGCTTTTGTTAAGGTGGCGGGTTATAAATCTAAACCCATACGTATAATGAATGAAACTAGACAGGGGTGCCCTTTATCCCCACTTTTTTTTGCAATATGCATTGAGCATTTAGCTGCTCACATTTGCCAAAACGTTGATATTTTAGGCATTAAAATAAACTGCCAAGAATGCAAAATAAGTCTGTTCGCAGACGATGTTATACTATTGGTTACTAAACCCATGATATCTCTTCCCTTATTATACTCTACTATAGATAAATTTGCTAAGATTTCAGGCTACAAAATAAATAAAGATAAATGTGAAGCTATTAGCGTACATCTCCCACAACATACTAAAAAGCTGCTCGAAATTAACTATGACTTCCATTGGTCAGATAGAGGTATGAAATATTTAGGTATTTTGGTACCAAATAACTTAGACCTATTGCATAAATTTAATTATGTTCCTTTATTTGCACATATAAAAACCCTTTTATCGAGATGGAGTATATACAACATATATATGTATGGGAGATTAATTGCAGTTAAAATGACAATATTACCAAAGATCTCGTACTTATTTAGGTCCATGCCTATAAATGTACCAACAACAGCTTTATTGAAAATCCAAAAAGATTCATTTGGAAGGGGAAAAAAAGCAAGAGTTAATAAACAAACCCTCATTTGTCATAGGAAAAAGGGTGTGATGGGATTACCAGATCTGGTTGCGTATTTTCACGCTGCTAGAACAACGCAAACTTCATTAGTGTATAACCAATCAGATAATATTCAATGGGTTAAAGTTGAATCAGATATGTTAATGATACACCCACTCTATCAATTGCTTTGGTGCCCAAAAAATGACAGACCCTCAATATGGCAGAGATTCATTGCTATCTCCCACACAGTGATATTATGGGATTATTTAAAAACCAAATATCCTATTGTTCAGACGGGTTCAAGGGCGACCCCCTTAGCAACTTTAAACAAGGAACAGGATTATATTCTTCAACAAAAATGGGTCAACAGAATAGAATAGAAGCTGACTTTAACTTTGATAGGCCAGTAGAAAAATGGCATGAGATTTTAGGATCGGGTTCTTCTTTCTCAATCTGTGCACATTTAAAGGAAACATTTTTTAAAGTGGCATTCAGGTCGTATTTTCACCCTCCTAGAATACACAGCAAACAAGACCATAATAATAATTGCCTGCGAGGTTGTAATGAGAGAGGAACTTACTCTCATAGGTAGTGGTTGTGCTACCATGTCTCAAATATATGGTCACAGGCCTCCGAACGTTTGGGCAAAATTTTTGATAAAAAGATATGTTTGAAGGACAGGCTGATCCAAGCAGCCTTCAAAAAACCAACTCTTAGTGAGAGATTCAAAGATATACAACTCCTCCCTGATCTTTCGGCTCACACCCTTCAACAAAGGAGGCAGTTCCAGCCTGTCACTGTTGCTCTGCGTAAAAACAGCATCAAGTACAGATGGGGATATCCTACCCGACACATTATTACTAAGGACAATCAAACCCATGTGGCCGCAACCTTGGCTCAGGGCCTATCTCTCCTGACAAACTGGGGACTTCGGCCAGAACCTCCTCCACAACGAGTCCCTCCTCATCCCAAGTTACGACCTACTGCGCCTGAGTGGTCCGCTAAAGACCAAAGAGTCAAAAGAGCAAAGATGCTCCAACTTACAGATGCTAGCTGACCTAGCGGAACTGCACTTCTATCTTTTGAAGGTCTGTCTTATTCATCATACCTGTACAGGTTTAAATTTGCACTGTACTTCCTGTTTGTATACTTGTTAATGTTTTGCTGATTAAGTTAAGATTTACTGTTATTTACTTGTAGTTGAGTATGTGTATTTTACAGAGCGGGACTGTTGATGTTCTTAGCCCTACACACTTTGGTTCACCACTTAACACTCTCCGCCCCCACTTAGAAGTCCACGCTAGGACTCCTTGAGGTGGACTATTTCCACCACATCTTGGGGTACTTACCCAGTACCTGTTCTACTCTTCCATTTTTTTCCCTGAACCCCTGTTCCCTTCCCCCTACTTTGCTACACATCCTATCTTCAGTGTTATAGTCTCTCCCTCCATTTCCCATTACCAGTCATGCCCACTATTAGGCTTCTAACCCATAATGTTAGCGGTCTCAATTCCCCCCACAAACGCAGTCTTTTACTAAGATCCCTAAAGCATCACAACCCTGATGTTATTTTTCTCCAAGAAACCCACTGGTTAGATAGTGAACCCCTCAAACTTATATCCAAGACCTACACACATCGAAACGGCCAAAAAAAGCCAGAGGGGTGGCGATTCTGTTACATAAGCGGCTCACCTTCGAGTCAATACAAGTTGTTAAGGACCCTCAGGCGAGATATATCATTATAGTTTGTAAATTAAATCACGTTACCTACACCCTGGCCTCTATATATCTCCCAAACACTAGCCAACCAAGATACCTCAAGCACATTCTCCACGTACTTGCGCAGGTCCAACAAGGTAGGGTCCTCATAGCCGGGATTTTAATATGGTTTGGGACCACACAATCGACAGAAAAACTACTTCTAAGATTATATCGCCTTCCCCAGCCAAGCAGCTATCTAGCAGGTTCCAACACTTAATGTCCTGCTCAGGCCTTTACGACATTTGGAGAGCCCTTCACCCACAAGATCATGACTACACACACACTACACACACTTTTCACATCCACACAGACTGTACTCCAGATTAGACTACATATTCTCCACAGCAAACTCCCTCGACCTAGTAACGCAGGCCAGATTATCCCTTTGCGCCTGGTCTGATCATGATCTGGTGCAAGCCGATATAAACTCTGCCAACACCACTCGCTCGAGGCCCCACTGGCGACTGCCCCATCATATTCTTGAGGACGTGCCCTTCAGAGAGGAACTCCGCAGGGACATTACTCATTATATACAAGCCAATGACAATGCCTCAGTTAGGGATGACACCTTATGGGGTGCAGCCAAAGCCACATTCAGAGGACTTTTGATCACTAAACAAGCACACTTCAGAAAGCAAGCTGGCCTTGCCCTCTCACAAGCCCATATCAAATTGAGAAAGCTAGAAGAACAAAATATGAACACCATTAACAGGGATCTTACATATCAAATCACTGCAGTCAAGAACCACATCTCTCAGCTTGAGCTCCGCAGAACCCAGATTAATCTCACTAAACTGAAACATATGTTCTATTACAAAAGCAATAAGGCTGACTCCTTACTAGCTAACAAAATTAGAAATAGAGCAGGGGCATCACGAATCCACTGCATACGAACCTCTGATTCCATTCTTCAAATCCCGTCCCAAATAGGGAAGGTATTCGCTGATTATTATACTAAATTATATAATATAGCCACATCTGAATCACCTAGGTCCACTCCTCAAGAGGTTCTGCGAATCTACCTGGAGACCCTGTCACTCCCCACACTCTCCCTTGAGCAGTGCAAACTTTTAAGCTCCCCTTTCTCGCTCTCGGAAATTTTGATGGTCATTAGAAACGTGAAATCTTTTAAATCACCTGGTCCAGACGGCTATCCGGTTCACTTCTATAAAATCTTTGCTCGGGAGCTCTCCCCTCTACTACTCAAGTTCTATAATCTAGCTAGAAAAGAAGGCCACTTTCAAAAAGAATTCTTAGAAGCCAATATAATCACCATCCTAAAACCAGATAAGGATCCAACCCTTTGTGCCAGCTATAGGCCTATCTCTTTGATAAATACTGACATAAAGTTTTACTCCAAGATTTTGGCCAACCGGCTTGCCAAGCTACTACCCTCCCTAATTGATCCAGACCAGGTGGGCTTTGAGCCCCAACGAGAGGGCCCAGATAACACAAGAAGACTCCTTAACATTCTTACTCTCTCTTCGGCTCCGGAAGCCACTCTCGGTCATCTCTCTGGACGCCGAGAAGGCCTTCGACCGAGTCAGATGGCAATATCTCTGGGCGGTCATTGAACGCTTTCGCCTTCCTGGTGACTTTATAGGGGCTATCAAAGCCCTCTACACGACTCCCACAGCTTCTGTGAGTGGCTTGGGCTTCCATTCCCCTTCTTTTACTATTTCAAATGGCACTAGGCAAGGCTGTCCCCTGTCCCCGCTGCTGTTCGCCTTATCAGTCGAGCCTCTTGCGGAGCAAATAAGGGCTGACCCCCCAGATACAGGGTGTCACCTTGTTTGGTACTTCACAAAAAATTGCGCTGTTTGCTGATGACGTCACACTCTTCTCGGCTCAGCCCATGCAGAATATCCCTAGGCTACTAGACACACTTACCTCCTTTGGCGCCCACTCTTACTATAAATTAAACCTTTCAAAAATGGAAGTGTACACACAAGGCTTCACAAGTACGCAGCTGGCCCCATTAAAAAAAAGTTTTAACTTCAATTGGACGGATCATTCTGTCTTACATTTAGGTGTTAGACTATCTAGTAGCCTCCCCCAAACAATCAAAGATAACTATCTCCCCCTACTTGCAGCACGTATCCTGGCTTGGCAGGATTGCTGCTTTGAAAATGTCTTTTCTCCCAAGACACACCTACCTATTTTGTTGCCTTCCCATCAAGATTCCCAAATACCTTCTGCTCCAATTTCAGAGTGGGTTTACGAAATTCATCTGGCAGGACAAACCTCCCAGAGTAGCACACAAACTGCTTCAACTCTCTAAAACCTCTAAAAATAATAATAGAGGCTGCGCGTCCGTCTGGAAACAATATTCAAAAGTTCCCGGCAAAGTGGATGATGATAGCACCGTCAAAATACGTCATCAAACCGCCTTACGTCTTCATCTACGGATGCCTGGTACAGCCAAAAGACCTCAATGCAGTTCTCTGCATTGAGTCTGCATCTGCTGCAGACTCAATGCAGAGAACTGTGTGCAGAAAAAGTTGGGTTTAAAAGGACACACACTCATCACAGCCTATTACTCTTGAAAAAGCCGGGGTGTCACCGGCGAAACGCGTTGAGGTCTTTTGGCTGTACCAGGCATCCGTAAATGAAGATGTAAGGCAGTTTGATTACGTATTTTGATGGTGCTAGCATCATCAACTTTGCCGGGAACTTTTGAATATTGTTTCCAGACGAACGCCTTCCTTCTGCTGTTGCCATTTGCCTGCTCTGGTGAAGTCGCTTTCTTTTTGCTGTATTTTGCTGTTTTATTTTTATCATCTAGTAAGTTCATTACTAGCGTGTGTGTCACTGTGAAATAAAAATACCTCTACCTTGAATTGGATGTGCGCTGTCTCCTTTTTCTCTGTCTCTAAAACCTCTGGTGGTGTTGCCTCTCTGTCGGTTTTCCGGTACTATGAACGTGCTATGCTCACCCATGTGTCTCAATGGGGAGTTAAACTGTCCCACTCTAAATGGAGGTCAGTTGAGCAAGCCTCCCTACCTCACCATATCAATTTACGAGACCTAATCTGGACCCTACCGCGCTGCAGAAGAGAATTGGAATTAATAAACCCAGTAGTTTCCAAATGCCTAGACTTCTGGGACAGAATTAGACACCACCCGCATATCGCCCCACACCCCTCCCCTATCACTTCTATAGCGGGTCTACTTATGGGACTTCAGGACTCCCATCCCAATAAATGGGTCCAATTGGGGGTTAACCTGGTATTGGACTTGTGGTCCACAACCTCCCGGGACTCTTTCAAGCAGCTTCCCCAAATCAGTGGCGGTACTCGGGTGCCTCCCTACTTGCCTTTTGAGTTATACAGAATCAAGAGCTTTCTAAATAGCTGGGGATTTAAACTGAACCTTACCCGCCCGCTGACCCTCTGGGAGACCAATTTGGACCAGGTTGCGTAGGCCCCTCTCCCTCCATTACGGGCTGCTAAGTGGTTCACAGCACCCTGAAACTCCCGCTCATCTGACCCGCTGGGAGACATTACTAGGAACGCGAGTTCTTCCCGATATGTGGGAGCGTGCCTTCTCTTTGACTCAGAAGGCCATACACTGCACAACGCTGTATGAGGTATACTTTAAACTCTTATCCCACTGGTACTATGTACCTACTAGACTAGCGAAGATGTTCCCGAGTGCGTCCCCCGAGTGCTGGAGGAAATGTGGCCACAGAGGTAACGCGTTCCATATCTGGTGGGAGTGCCCTGTGATTCAACCCTTGTGGCAGCAATGCTTCACAACCCTATCTCGCATTGGTGTCCCTCTCCCTAAGTCACCTGCCTCAGCTCTTCTACACCTACATATTCATGCTTTGCCTAAACATCATTCATACATCTGCATATATCTATTTACGACTATTAAACACACCATAGCCTGTTCGTGGAAAAAGGAGCTTTCCCCTAGCTGGTCTGTAGTCTGCAATACAATGGCGTATATATATATATATATATATATATCCCATGGAGAAGGACATCTTTTATAAATTAAACAATTCTGACTAATTCGAACTGGTTTGGGCAGACTGGAAAGAACAATTTTATACCGACTGGAAACCCAATACAACTACTCATGATGTCTAACTATTGACCACGCCCTCATCTATATTAACGACTTACACATAGAGATACCGTTCAAGCCCTAACCATCCTCTCACTACCTTCATCTCCCCTCCTCCCCTTTCCCTCTCCCAGTTTTCCTGCCCCCCTCCATTCCATTAACATAAGTACCTGTGACTCCAAAAGGGAATGTAAGCCCTCTCCATATTTCCTAACTATTTTCAAGTCCTTTTATCCTAAATCTATTATGCCAATCTCTATTAGCATTTATTTGTTGTTATAATATAATGGAAACTACCATTCTATGTCTGTATTTTTCATTTATTATATATAATAAAATTTTAAAAAAAAAGATATGTTTGACGCCCACTCAAGCTTTATTGTATGAACCATTATTAGGTCTCAACTCCAAGGCAAACAAACTAATAGCCACGATTTGTACTATAGTCAAGCTTAATATAGCGAGAATTTGGAAAACCATAATACCAACATTTCAAATTATAGTAAGATTAATTATTACTTCCAGATGAGCAGCGCTTCTGCTGAAGTTTTATATATCAAAGACCAGTTTTTATCAATTTGGGAACCCTGGATTATGTATATAGAAGAAGGGAATAGACGTCGGGCTCATGAACCTGATGTTTAATTGGATTTTATGTACTCAACTGCATTAGAGTAAGATATGGTGTAAAAGCTTGGATGTGTTTGCACCCCATCACATGCTGTTGAAGTGAGAGATGATATATAGGGGCCTATTTACCAAATGTCTGTCGGACCTGATCCGACAGTGCGGATCAGGTCCGACAGACCTCGCTGAATGCGGAGAGCAATACGCTCTCCGTATTCAGCATTGCATCAGCAACTCACAAGAGCTGCTGGTGCAACGCCGCCCCCTGCAGACTCGTGGCCAATCGGCCGCCTGCAGTGGGGTGTCAATCAACCCGATTGTACTCGGTCGGGTTGAATTCCGGCGATTCCTGTCCGCCTAATCAGAGCAGGCGGACAGGGTTATGGAGCAGCGGTCTTTAGACCGCTGCTTCATAACTGGTGTTTCTGGCGAGCCTGCAGGCTCACCAGAAACAACGGCCCTCAAGCTCCATTCAGAGCTTGATAGATAGGCCCCAATGTGTTGCAGCATAATTCATTATAAGTCAAATGTTATCAGTTTCACAGTATGTATCCTGAATAATTCGTCAGATTTGCATTGTTTTGAATTTTCTTGTATGCATAAAATTTTATAGAAAACTCAAAAAAAAAATTGTTTAAAAAAAAAAAATTTTTTTTGTAAATTTGTGTCTCCTTTTACTGAGCAGTGAGCACTTCTTATGTCACCCACCTCCTTATTTTGAGTTTCCAGGGTTCTATAGAGCAGTACAGAAGAGTCCTTTTGCATTTTCTTAAAATCAAACCTGTGTTGTGGAAAATAGGTGTAGGGCATCATCCTAGAATACAAAAGCATTGCAGAATTATTTGGAAATTACAATTTGAGCAATGTTGTTTAAACTTTCATTGATGCAGCGCTTAGGGATGTCACAATCACTTTAATTTTGATTAGGTGAAAGATAAACTTCCCTAGAACTGCAACATAAATGAAATCATAGAAGAGATTACACAGATCAATTGAATTTGCAAGATGACTAATGCATACGAATAATACTATCTGAATTTATTGTGTATTTGAGGACAAAAGCATTGTTATTATGAAATGTTTTTTTCAGTTATCGCTATAGGGTAATTGTCCCTGAAATAAATATAAAGACAACTCTACTGTATCTTGAGCCTCAAACACATATGCAAGGATTTTCAGTTTCTTAAAGGGACAGTCTAGTCAAAATTAAACTTTCATGATTCAGATAGGGCATGCAATTTTAAAGGGATAGGAAAGTCAAAATTAAAATTGCATGATTCAGATAGAGCATGTAATTTTAAGACACTTTTAAATTCACTTCTATTTTCAAATGTGCTTTGTTCTCTTAGTATCCCTTGTTAAAAAATGAATACACACATATCATACACTAGTGGGGGCTGCTGCTAATTGGTGCCTGCACACATTTGTCTCTTGTGATTGGCTAAATAGATATTTTTAGCTTCCTGTCAGAAGTGCAATGCTGTCCCTTCAGCAATGAATAACAAGAGAATGAAGAAAATGGGTACCCTGGTTGAATATTAGGGTACCTTTTAAGAAGTCTGTTATAGAGATAAATAGAAAGATAGATCGATGATAGTAAGAATATTCTAATCATCAAATACCTAGCACATACCTTGCAAAGTTTTGTAACACCAGATTCCCTTCAAGAAATAACTACCTATCTTTTCTATCTAGTATCATTCTTGTAGTTAATTTGAAATTAATGTGGCCATAATTTACAAGTAATGCAAAGTAGTGTCTTTAGTGTTTTTTTTTTTTTTTTTTTTAAACAGCAACACCAGTATTTAGAGATTATTATATTTGCTGTTGCACACTTTCACTGCCATGTTTTAAGCTGGTATATCCTACTTTCTCTAGGACAGGAAAAAGTGTTGCTATTTTGTGAAACATAAGGGGATAAATTTCTTACCTGAATCCATACAAGAATAATACACAAGCCAACAAATTAATAACCCATACCCCTAAATAAAAACACAACACTCAGGGTTTGGGAAGAAAAAACCAACCTCCCCCAATGGGGGGAGGGGTAGCTTTATTAACAGAATTAACTAATTGAATCAATAACAACTGCTACTAGCTGGCAAGATACCCTGTCCTAACAACCCACTAAGGGGTGTGGCCGCCCTGGGAATGAGGACGCCCTCATTCCGCCTACTTGTTCTCTCAAGGAAGATCGCCCAGCGAGCTGACCAATCCCTAGCCCCTCGGCGACTAGGGTCCTCCACGCTCACTGTCCCTTCCCTCTATCCTTGTCCTAAAATATCTTTGTTGCCACACCCCTTTCCGCCACCCCAAAAGAGGACACTGTACTCTTGCCCCCACTAACACACACAGGAAGCCAGGACCTGCCTGACATTTTCCAAAAACAAGTCCATACCCTTATCCGACAGATGTACTTGATCCCTCCTGAACAGACTCACATCATCAATTTTGATGTTCTCATGAGACACCACCTTACCACCTGCTGCTAATACTACCCTGCCTACGTCCCTATTCAGCTTCCGCTTCACCCGGAAACCCGCTTTCCTGGTGGCCATATGTCTCCAAACATTCCTTGAAACAATCTTAGACCATATAATAGTAACCCCTTGAAATTGAGTCTGTAACCATTTGATGTCAGACACCATTATGTCCGACAAATCCCCCATAGGCATAGTCCCTACATCGTTGCCTCCAAGATGAAGAAGAATGACGTGCGGCTTGCCCCATCTTCTCCTAGCCTCCGCTACTTGCTCAGGTAAGTGCTGCCACATCATGCCTCTCCTGCCTAACCATCTAATTGACACCCTCGCGGACGGCAGTCCCAACTGCTGTCCTCCTGGCTGAGACGCAGCCCGAATAGCCGCCCAATGGATATAGGAATGTCCGACCACCCATATCCGCCTGCAAGCTGCAACCTGACCTGAAAAACATTGACAACCATAAAGTCCTGGCTTCCCAAACACCCAACCATAACACAACATTTTCGAAAACCCAAAGTAACTCTAAATCTAAACTAATGCTGACTAAGTGGCCTAATGTATTTTTTGTATTGCGCCGACGACCACCTCCCCAACGCCTTTATCTGCGCTTCAGACTGTCCTGCCATGGCCGCGTCCGTAGCCGAACCTATTCGGAACGAATGCGGCGCCACGACTGCCGGATCCCATCCCATTTCAAGCACAACTTTTCTTAAAACTGCCCTATACTGAAACTGTGACAAATAAGAGCCATCCTCATGTACCAAAAGGGGCCACTCACATCGGGCCTAACTGCTATGAACCTACAGCATAGCTGTACCGGACAAAAAGACGGCTCCACCTGCGACAGCAAGTTGAGCCATCTACCTTTCCCTGCCTGATCTGTCTTTGATCTAGAAACAAAAACTAACACCGCCCCATCCTCTACTCTCACATGCTCCCTCAACAATCCTGCACCCTGTAATCTTCTGGATCTGGACACCAACTCGCTTATCCTGAGAGCCGCAAAGTACGCTAACGAAAATGCTACCGCAAACAAATAAACCTCAAACTTGGAATCACAAACACCATCTAGTTGTCCTATCAGCTGCGCCAACCTAGTCCTAGTAATTGGTTCCCTCATATCCTTGCGTCTGCCCCCTAACCTACGAACCCCTTTTAATGCAGTCCTAGCTATAAAGTTCCTGGTTACATCCTCCACCCCATATAATTTTGAGAAAAACGCAACTGCAGCCACCTTACCTCCTATGACTCCTGCCGAAACCCCTGCTATCTCCATCGCCCCCAGCCAGCTAATAAACAACGCCACCGAAGGAGTCCTCCATGTGGCGCCATACACCCTCAAAAATTCACCCCACTCACCCCAAGCGCTGCTGTAAGCTGCCAAGTCCTAGGAGCCAATGCGCCCTTTAGTAGCCTTAACGCTGCTCCCCAGAATTCGCCACCTGCCAGAAATACGTTTGGACAAGCATTACCTCCCTCTCCAGCGCCGGCCTATCCTACCTTTATTCCCGGATCCCCTAAAATTAACTAAAAACCCCGGCCAACAGAAGTAAACGTCAACTGCTATAAACACTCAAAAATTGACACCAGTAGTGCCTAACTTCGCAACTGCAAACAAACCTCTGAACTTAAGGATGCCCTGTCCCCCTAAACACTAAAAAACTTAACTATTGCTGCGGTGCCCACCGGAGAACGCACCCTGTCTGGCCTGCTGCTCGCCACTAAAACTGTCCCTTTTTCGAGCACAATCATTCCCCGGGTGTGCCCCCCCGCAATATATACATACGTGCCTAAAAAGACACTGCATACCCCTGTCACACAGCCTCTCCTGAAACCGCCAGCATTCCCTACCCCCTTTCTTCCGAAATGGGCGATTCTGTTGCCCAGAAACCGTCGGTTTCTCTGCAACCGCTACTGTCCCTTCCATAAGATCAAGATTGGACCATAAGTCCATCTCCTTCATCCCAAACGTCAGGACTGGATTTGCCTCTAACGTTCTGCGAAACTGGGCGTCATATTGACGCCAAGCTGTCCCTTTCCCCCGCTCATGGATGTCATCAATGACCTCCATGTATTTTAGTATATTCACCGCCTGGCCTGGGTTCGCTTCTATATAACATGAAGCAAGCACTCTAAAGCACCTCATCCATTCCTGATAGGTCTCAGGTCTCTTTATCTTTTTGTCACCTGTCCCATCCTCTGCCATTTCCCTAACCTGATACGCTGCCCTAGATAATTCAAAGATTTTGACATACCACCCCTCCCTAATCTTCCTAGCTATCTTGGGTTTCAAGTGAGAATGTAACAAATTAATTATGCAGGGATACGTGTCTGCTGTCCCCGCTACCCTGGATTTCTTACCCTTACTAGGTTCCTGCCCTATTGTCAAACTGGAAGACCCCACCATTCCACTACCTGGCTGACTTTTTTCCCCACTTCCTACCTTGGGCGTCCTACCTACTAATTTACGATTTTTTTTAAACAACTGCCTATGTCCCTCGTCCTTAAGACTCGTGGAGCTATCCGAATCCCCAGAAGTGGAGGACTCGCTCTCCCTAAGGTGTGGTGCGATTAACAACTTACCAGATCCTGACGCTGCTGATGCCGCCCCCTCCGACGTCCCTGCTACTCCGCTTACCGAGGTTCCTTCGCTGCGCCCAGGCAGCGCCCTCTCCTGCACACCACTATTCACCTCCTCCATGGGCCTGTTATGGTTTCCAACCTGCAAAATAGAAGAAACGGAGGGAGCACCACAGGGAGTAGCAGACGGCCCAGCAGACCCCCCACTTCCTGTTTTATACACTAAATCCCTTTCCGAAGATAAACTATCCTGTCCTTGAACTGCTCGTTGCCTAGGGGAAACAGGCTTATCTACGCCTGCCACTGATCTCCTAACATCTCCTCTTAAACATCCTGCCTCCTCTCCTACGTTTGAAGCTCTTGGCCCCTGGAATGCTCGCTGCCCAGGGGGAACAGGCTTATCTACGCCTGGTATAGTCTTTAATAATCCAGCCCCTTCACCTGCTCGTTGCATAGGGGAAACATGCTTAGCCATGCCAGATGTACAAGGTTTCTGTCCTGCGACACCTTTTCCCGCCCCCCTCACACTGCCTCGACCCCTCCCTCCCCTAACCCCTCCAGCCACGGCCCTAACAGAGCGGATAAGAGACCCGCGGGACCCCCTGCCCCCCCGCGGTGCCCCACTCACCTTCCTGGTCTCCGATCCACCTGCGACCTGCGCCGCACTCACACCCGACATGCCCGCTGCCTCCCTGACACTGCACTGTGTAACCGGAAAATCCAAATTGGCGGCCGGCACAGGGAGGGGTGGAGCAATGCTGGGCGCGCGCGCGAAGGAGGCAGCAGGGGAGGAGACACCCGGATCACCACGCGGCTCCAGGAAAGGAGCCCCCGGCCTACCCTCCATACCCTGCTGGCCTGAGACAAAACCAGGCGAAGGTGACCTAACGGGGCTCCGCTGAGAAAAGCGGAGCTCCGGAGAGTGAAGCAGCATGGCATCTGCTGCCCCCCTCGCCAGGTCCGCCGCAAATGCAGCTACTAGGGACCTGGGAGGGGGAACACTGGGAACCGGGAGGGAAGACCCTGGTAGCCCCACAACAGAAAAACGGGTAGGCAAATCTAGAGGCCCTTGAGTTAGAGTAGAAGCAGGAAAGGAAGTAACAGAGGATGACACCAGATTAGGAAGGGAGACAGGTGCAGAAAAAATAGGACCAGAAGGGCTAGACACAGGGATAGAATAGATAGGCAGAAAGGCAGTGGAAACAACAGAAGCCCCAGCAGCAGAAATTACAGCAGGGGAAGAAATAGGGATAGGCACAGAAGGAAGATTAGAGACACTAGGAGGGTCAGAAATGCCCACAACATCACCAGCTGCTGTAACAACTGTCCTCTTCTTCTTTCCAGATGCATCCTCCTCTTCATCAAACCTCCTTGGAGCCTTAGCAGACCTCTTGGATCTCTCCATGTTGCCACCTGTAAGACAAAAAACAGGTTAGTGATTTACTTTCTGTTTTCCTTTCCTTTTATCACTTCTGAATCTCCTCCCCTTATTCCCACACTGTCAGCAAACTACACTCCCCCTTTAACCCTTTCCACTCTTTCCTTCCTTCAGAATAAATTCCCCCTTAATTTGTTTCGTCCCTAATTAGGTCCTACACTTTTCTAAGCCTTCACACATTGGGAGCAGAGTGACTGAAAGTGGGCTCAGAAGAGAGATCTGTAAAAAATAGAACCTTTAGAACACCTTAGGGGTAGTGGTGTGTGACACCCCTGTAACATTTAGTATTGATAGCTAAATACAGGGTAATCACACAGATAAATCTTCAGCTGAAATATTACTTTTAACTATTTGTAGAAGTTCTTTCAAAAGTAAAATACAGAATAGATGCAGACAAATATTCAGTGCATTTAATAAAATGCTTAAAGGGACACTAAATGCACCTCTCTCGAATTGGCCTACCAGGACACCCTGAGATTTCCCCGGTGGGCCTCAGCAGTTGGGAATGGCAAGCTGCAATTTAAAGGGATATGAAACCTTCGTTTTTTTCTTTCAACACACTTGTATTATGCCCAGCAGTGCAGGGGTTAATTAGGTAGCTTGTAGGGAGCTTGCAGGGTTAATTTTAGCTTTAGTGTAGAGATCATCACACCCACCTGACACATCACACCCCGATCCCTCCCAAACAGCTCTCTTCCCTCCCCCACCCCACAATTGTCCCCGCCATCTTAAGTACTGGCAGAAAGTTTGCCAGTACTAAAATAAAAAGGTATATTTTTTTTATAATAGCATATTTACATAAGCTGCTGTGTAGGGTCCCCCCTTAGCCCCCAACCTCCCTGATTCCCCCCTCCCCCCAACAGCTCTCTAACCCTCCCCCTCTACCTTATTTGGAGCCATATTGGGTACTGGCAGCTGTCTGCCAGTACCCAGTTTATACAAAAATAGATTTTTTTTTTTACTTTTTTTTTTTCCTGTAGTGGTAGCTTCCCCCCCCCCAAAGACCACCCCCTACCAGATCCCTTAGCTATTTTATTAACCCATTCCCTCCCCCCTTTCTCCCACTTATAAGTATACATTTTTTCTGTAGTGCAGCGGTTCCCACCAGCTCCCTCCCTGTGCACGTGCCTGCCCGCCACCCCTGTGCACGCACGCGCACGCACGCATCCGTGCCTGCCCCCGGCGACCCCACCCCCTCTTAATCAAAGAAGCCATTGATGGCCGCCCACCCGCCTCCCACTTTGGCTCCCACCCACCAACGATTTTCGGCCATCAATGTCCGGTGCAGAGAGGGCTACAAAGGGTCTCTCTCTGCATCGGATGGGGAAAAAATGTTATTGCAGGATGCCTCGATATCGAGGCATCACTGCAATAACCGGAAAGTGGCTGGAAGTGATCAGGATCGCTTCCAGATGCTTTAAACCCCTAACGTCGTACAGGGTACGTCGCTGGTCTTTAAAGGCCAGTTTGTGCAAGACGTACCCTGTACGACATATGTCATTAAGGGGTTAAAATTGCATGCTCTATGTAAACCATGAAAGAAAAAAATTGGGTATCGTATCCGTTTAAGGGGATGGTGAATGGGAGTCATGGATGAAAGTGGATTGTATGGAGCTTATAAAACAAAAATCTGGCTTTTTTTTTATTACCAAGTAATATAATATAAATTTTCCTGTCTGCGGGCGCGATAATTAACCAGCCATTAAAAGTTGCTGGTTATTGCTACCACAAGCTCACGGTAGCAATTAGAGATCAGAGCATTAGTGTTTGCGCTGGTATTACACAGTGGAGCGCAAATATCGCTTTCACTAAAGCGATATTTAGTGCTCCACTTGTAATCTGGCCCAATATTGGGAAAGGGGTATCCCAGTAATCCCATTGAGAAAAATTATGTTTGTGCATTCTATAGACTCAACTGGAAATTGGGCTGGTCTTCAAATGTTCCCAGTCTGGCCCTGATCATGGGTACTTCCATTATGTAACCTAGGTTACACTGCAGGGATCTGAAGGAGACTTGTTGCACATGTGCAAACAGGTCAGCACTGGAATGTAGTTAAGATAGATTTCAACCTGCTGGCACCCAGAACTACAGAACTACAGGGAAGCAGGGAATAACTTCAATACTATGCTTATAATATGTATTTAAGGGACACTCAAGTCAAATTAAACTTTCATTATTCAGATAGAGCATGCAATTTTAAACAACTTTCCAATTTACTTCCATTAAAAAAAAGTGCACAGTCTTTTTATATTTAAACTTTTTTAGTCACCAGCTTCTACTGAGCATGTGCAAGAATTCACAGTATAAGCGTATATGCATTTGTGATTGGCTGACGGCTGTCACATGGTATGTGTATGCATTTGTGATTGACTGATGGCTATCACATGGTACAGAGGGAGTAGAAATAGACATAACTTTTAAAATTGTGAGAAAAAAATCTACTATTCATTTGAAGTACAGACTAAGTGCTATTGCAGTGTCTTGTTATCTTGCATTTGTTGATAATGCAAATCTACTGTGTTGACTGCTCCTTAAGTGTTTCATGTCCCTTAAAGGACCACTCAATGCAGTAGAGTTGCATAATTAACAAGTGCATAATAAGAAGACAATGATTTAACACCTACTCTGAATTTCAAATAAGCAGTAGATTTTTTTTGTATGACAAATTTATTTTTTCTCCCATTTATCTATCATGTGACAGACATCAGCCAATCACAGACTAGTATAAGTATACCCTGTGAGCTTGTGCACATGCTCAGTAGGATCTCGTTCCCCAGAAAGTATGAATATAAAAAGACTGTAAAATTTGATAATCAAAGTAAATTGGAAAGTGTTTTAAAACTGCATGCTCTTTCTGAATCATAAACGTTTAATTTGACTTGAGTGTCCCTATAAATGAAAAACACTCTTTGAACTGAAATGCATGCATAACACTTTCAGAAAATTACTTAAAGGGACAGTACACTGTAAAATTATTTTTCCATAAATGTATTTTAAATAACTTGTTATACCAACTGCAGAGTATAAAATATTTGAGAAATTGCATTTTCGGGTTTATTTGTGTATATGAAGCAGCTGGTTTTGTGCTTTGAAACCACAGCCTATTACAATGGGTTGAGCTTCAGGTAATATCAGATCTCATTATGTTATCACTTTTATATACACAGACTTGCTTCCTTATCTTATATTTGTCTGGAACACCAAAGCTCAATACATAGAGAGAACAATGGAACATTATCATTTTATTACTTAACTATCCTGCCCCCCACTGAGGGTGTAATCTCTTCTGCTGGCTGTGTTTACTTAGGCTTGTCAATAGCGTATACGCCAGTATCAAAACTTTCAGTATAGGTTGGGAAACCACAGGCTAAATCAGCTATTTTAAATGCTGAAATATGAGTAAAGGAGCTACTTGCAACCAATGTAATACACTCTAGCAGGTAAAAAGGATCATTGGGAATAATTTAAAGGGGAGAAAGTTTTTGGGTGAACTGTCCCTTTAAAGGGACAGTAAACATCTTGTAATTATAAAACATTTCTGTTGTATTGCTATAAATTAAGATATCAGCCAAACCTACACACTTTTAAACAGGTTAACTTGTTTACTGCAATTGTTTTTAGTAGGCAAACTCTACCTACTATTTACCTTATCTGGAGGATCCAATCCAGGCTTGAGGCTGCAGACAAGTTGAGTAGCCACGGTCATAATGTTTGTATAAAATGCACTGTTTTGCTGTTGTTATCAGTTAAAGCCAATTAAGGAAAGACAATCTTCTGGTGAAATTGTTTTGCAAATGTGTTTGCACATAACTAAACGTTTTTATATAAAACTCTCAAGGTGTTAACTGTTTGTTTAACAATAAAATAATACCTTTACCATTAGGCACCAATGAATTGTGGCAGAGTTGTATAGGCCTTAACTCACCTTTATATGACCTAGAGCAGTGATGACTAATCTTTGCACCCCTTCTTTTTTGGAACTACATTTCCCATGATACTCAGCTAGACTTCAGAGTGCCTAATCATCATGGGAAATGTAGTTCCAAAACAGAGGGGGTGCCAAGGTTAGCCATAACTGACCTAGAGTGACAAGAGACAGCTTCCTTGAAAAAGGAAAAGTACTTTTTTGAATGATGGGTCACTTGTTTTCTAGGATGCAGGTTTGCACAGTAAATTGCACAGTGATTACTGTGTCCCTAATGCACATTTTTACTTATTGCAAGCAACACAAAAAGAATAATAAATAGCTGTTGCCCCTCCTGCAGCATCCTCGACTGTCAGAACAAATGTATCAAGTTCTAGGGACTTTTAGCCCACAAAATGCTCCAATGCCGCCCAAACCAGCCCATGTCACACCTGGTTCTGTCGACGGTACAACCACATTCTTGCCATTTCTGCTGTGGTGGGCTACCACCAACAAGCCCCCTAGCCCCCTTTTCCTCAAAGCCTTTGACAAATGTTGGAAGGTGTGTGATCATGTTCAAGAAATATGTACATAACTTGGGTGGGATTGCAAAGAAAGTCTCTGCACGTCTTCAGCAAAAATCACATAGAAGAGGTTCATATTTTAACTTCCTTTTTTTTTTTGGGGGGGGGGGGGGGACACATAAAACCCAAACATTTTCTTTCATAATTCAGATAGAACAACTTTCTAATTTACTTTTATTATCAATTTTTCTCCAGGTATCTTGGTGTTTAAAAGCAGGGATGTAGCTCAGGAGTGTGCATGTGTTTGGAACACTATATGGCAGCAGTTTTTCAAGAATGTTATTTATATGCAAGAGCACTATATGGCAGCACTATTTTGTGCCATGTAGTGTGCTAGATACCTACCTAGGCATCTCTTCAACAAAGAATACCATGGGAATGAAGCACATTTTTTTTTTTTTTTTAAAGTTTTTTATTTAAATGAAATGCAAAAGACATTACAATTATTATTGAAACATTGTGAGAATTGAATTATTACAGAGATAACAAACCGCTTCAGTACATAAAAGTAATGATACAAATTTACTTTGCCTTAAAGTGAAAGTAAATTTATCTGCTAATGAATCTACCTACAGTTAAACCTCAGTTCAATTAAACAAGTCGCTAACTTATTTTTTTAAACAAATGAAAGTGTGACTAAATAATTAGAGTTTTACCGATCGCATAAAGCATTGCCTTCCTCCGCCCCCTCACCATCTTCCTGGTTTATGCGAGCTTGAATCTTCAAATGACCGTGACGTCATTTATATCAAGATGCGCGCTCGTAGCCGACTACGGAAAATGTTTGCGCATGCGCAATTTGACGATATACGCTGTGATATAGTAACACAGATTCCCTTCTTTAATGCGCATGCGGCTACCGTGAACGCGCTTCTCTGAGACAGAAGGGATTCACTGTTAGCCGCATGCGCATTAGAAGCGATGGGAGTAATTCTGGATGCTGGAGACGCCAATGGGGGAACCAATCGGTTAGATACCGAAGGTTTCGTCAAAGCCAAATACTTTTTTTTTTTATCGTGGGTGGAGGAACGGATAGCTGATAGAACAAACTCGGCAAGTAATAAAATGTATTTAGGCAAAGGGAGTAAAAAAAGCATGAATGAAACTAACGTTCAATTTTAATGATATTTCGAAATATGAATAGCAAAAGCTCTGACTTAACTTTCACTTTAAGATTTACCTGCGGGGTAAATGGCCTCGCAAGGGTAATTGGAGTCGTAATCTATAAATCGTCAAATAGGTGTGGCGAAAAACGCCTAGTCTAGTATGTAATATTAGCGCTAGTAGTACCGAAGAAGTTCGGTTGTTGACTAGTAACATAGGAAAAGGAATCTAAGGGTCACCTAGCAGAGCTCTCCACGGAGACGCGGCGAGGTCTACTACTATGAAGCACATTTTTTAACAGACGTCAGTGGGAAACTTGCTTTAAAATTGTATGCTTTTACTGAATCACAAATCATTTTTCATATTTCATCTATTGGTTTCTGTTGTCAGACTGGGGTATGTCTATAAAATTCTTGTATTTATTTCCATTAAATAATAATTTATGTTGGTTAAACCCTGTTTGACTTTCAAACACATTAAACTTCACACTATCATATACACAAATTAGTGCACACTATGAAGTATTTTTAAAGTTTCAAAACTCTATTATATCTATGTTTCCTGGTAACAGTGGTCATAGTCTGTGCAATCAGTGTAACGTCTTATACTATCCTATACATGACAAATAGCCCAGCATCTGCCCCAGATAAAGTCATCTTTAGAACCAATCATTTCCTCTATTGCTAGAGTTTGTGTATGGTTGCTAGGTGATGCCCGCAGACTGTGGTCAGGAGGAAGGAAAAGAAAGTGCGCTACAGACCACAGATCATCATTATTCTGTTTCAGAACGTCAGCTGCCCCCCCCCTTATTACTGAACATCACATTTTCTTTTAATCATCATCTGTACACCTGTCTGCAGAGAGCCAGTAGGCCTCGCCTATCTGAAGTGTCACTTAGCAAGAAACATGACTCCATATTACTTTGCTGTCACCCTGCAGGACCATTAAACTTTACATTTCAACAATGCATAAATTGTTTCATTATTGCAAGTGAAACATTATTGCAATGTACATTCATTATTTATTTTGCTGTAAAATACATCTAAAATGTGTGTTTGTTTCACTTTCTCCCAGGGAGGCTTGGGTTAATACTTTTAGGCAATTTATGTGAGCTTTTGTTTACTTTTCCCTCCTTCCCTAAGCTTCTATGGTGTCACATGCTTTTAAAAGGTGGGTTATCAGTTTTGCATCAGCAGTCATGACAGGAAAATCATTCTTTGCGATAGGAACTAAGTTGGATCCCCTTAAAGGAACACTCAAGTCAAAATTAAATGTTCATGATTCAGATAGAGCATGCAGTTTTAAACAATATTCCAATTTACTTCCATTATAAAAATGTACTCAGTCTTTTTATATTTACAGTCTTTGAGTCACCAGCTCCTACTGAGCATGTGCAAGAATTCACAGAATATACAAATATGCATTTGTGATTGACTGATGGCTGCCACATAGCTGAACCAGTACACAGAAGAAATAATCAGCTTATGGGTGAGAGCAGATTAGTAACCATGGTTACTGATCAGCTGATTCTTTCACCTGTGCACTGGTTCATCTATAATGAAAACTTGGCCTGTTGGGGGTACTTGAGGACCACGGTTGAGAAACACTGTCCTACATCACAGATTTTATGGACAATTGAACCTTTTAGAATTTAAAATATAATGAATTTGGTTGTTTTATATTAATTCTATGAATGTTTATTGAAATATTTTCTCTTGTAAGATGTATCGAGTCCACGGATTCATCCATACTTGTGGGATATTCTCCTTCCCTACAGGAAGTGGCAAAGAGAGCACCCACAGCAGAGCTGTCCATATAGCTCCTCCCTTAGCTTCGCCCCCCAGTCATTCTCTTTGCCTGCTTAACTACTAGGAAGGGTATAGTGAGTGTGGTGACAAAAATGTTAGTTTTTATTTTCTCAAGCAAAAGTTTGTTATTTTAAATGGTACCGGTGTGTACTATTTACTCTCTGGCAGAAAAGGGATGAAGATTTCTGCAAGGAGGATGATGATCTTAGCATTTTGTAACTAAGATCCACTGCTGTTCTCACATGGGCTGAAGAGTACAGGTAAACTTCAGTTGGGGGAACAGTTTGCAGGCTAAACTGCATTAAGGTATGTTCAGTCTATTTTTTTCTAGACAGACTGTGTTATTTCTAGAAAAGGCTGGCAATATCCCCATGAGGGAAAGGTAAGCTGTATTCAGTAAAAGAGGAATCCAAGCTTGCATAAAGGGCTCATAGTTACTGGTGACACTAATAGGAAAAAACGTTTTGGTTTAATTACAAATATAACGTTTTTTGAGGGACTTTAAGGGGTCTTTGTGGCTTGTTTAAGGGTTATTAACCCACACGGCTAATTTAAGAAACACTCTGTGGTGTTTCTTTTAGGCCCCATAACATCGAGTGAGGTGGGAGGGGTCTATTTTCCTCAGTTACACAGTTTATTTACCTCAGAAGCATCCAGCTACTTCTCCAGAGATTCCTGCTGTATTTGAGGGCTGTAAAGAGGTTTTTCCCCCCACAAATTGTTCCTAAAGGGCAGGTAGGCGCCACAGCAGAGCTGTGGCAAGGTGCTGAACATTATTTTACTGGTTTTCAAGTTTTTTCAATCCGGTTTTTACATTAAGGGGTTAATTGTTTATTTGCATAGTGGTGCAAAGTTACTAAGGCTTTATGATGCTACTGTAAAAATTTCGTTTTGTTTACTGCTTTTTTACACTGTTTTGCAGAGTTTGTGCAGTTTTTTTTCTCTTAAAGGCACAGTACCGTTTTTGTTTAAAGTGTTATTTACTTTGATTAAACTGTTTTCCAAGCTTGCTTGTTACATTACTAGCCTGTTTAACATGTCTGACACCAAGGAAAATCCTTGTTCTATGTGTTTAGAAGCCACTGTGGAACCCCCTCTTAGAATGTGTCCCACTTGCACTAATATGTCTATAAATTATAAAGAGCATATTTTAGCACTTAACCCCTTAATAACCACAATGTACCCTGTATGTCACTGGTCATTAAGGGTTTTTCAGGACATAATAGCACAAGTCTAGCAAGAACACGCTATTAATGCCCTCCCTCCAGCAGGCTTTGCGGAATAGAGCAGTCTCAACGCTGGTGGCAAGACCGCGCTATAAAACAATCAAGTCCCAAAAAAACGCCAGCGACATACAGGGTACGTCGCTGGTCCTTAAGGGGTTAAAAATACTGCAATAGATGATTCTCAGTTAGAAGGAAATGAGGGTTTAGCATCTAGCTCTCCCCAAGTGTCACAACCAGTAACGCCCGCACAAGTGACGCCAAGTACCTCTAATGCGTCAAATTCGTTTACTTTACAAGACATGGCCATAGTTATGAATAAAACCCTCACAGAGGTTTTCTCTAAACTGCCTGGTTTACAAGGAAAGCGTGACAGCTCTGGGTTAAGAACAAATGCTGAGCCGTCTGACGCTTTAGTAGCCGTATCCGATATACCCTCACAATGTTCTGAAGTAGGGGTAAGGGATTTGTTATCTGAGGGAGAGATTTCTGATTCAGGAAAGACGCTCCCTCAGCCAGATTCTGATATGACGGCCTTTAAATTTAAGCTTTAACACCTCCGCTTATTGCTCAAGGAGGTATTAGCTACTCTTGACGATTGTGACCCTATAGTGGTCCCAGAGAAATTGTGTAAAATGGACAGATACTTATAGGTTCCTGTTTACACAGGAACACTATATGGCAGCAGTTTTTCAAGAATGTTATTTATATGGAAGAGCACTATATGGCAGCACTATTTCCTGCCATGTAGTGTGCTAGATACCTACCTAGGCATCTCTTCAACAAAGAATACCATGGGAATGAAGCACATTTTTTAACAGAAGTCAGTGGGAAACTTGCTTTAAAATTGTATGCTTTTACTGAATCACAAATCATTTTTCATATTTCATCTATTGGTTTCTGTTGTCAGACTGGGGTATGTCTATAAAATTCTTGTATTTATTTCCATTAAATAATAATTTATGTTGGTTAAACCCTGTTTGACTTTCAAACACATTAAACTTCACACTATCATATACACAAATTAGTGCACACTATGAACTATTTTTAAAGTTTCAAAACTCTATTATATCTATGTTTCCTGGTAACAGTGGTCATAGTCTGTGCAATCAGTGTAACGTCTTATACTATCCTATACATGACAAATAGCCCAGCATCTGCCCCAGATAAAGTCATCTTTAGAACCAATCATTTCCTCTATTGCTAGAGTTTGTGTATGGTTGCTAGGTGATGCCCGCAGACTGTGGTCAGGAGGAAGGAAAAGAAAGTGCGCTACAGACCACAGATCATCATTATTCTGTTTCAGAACGTCAGCTGCCCCCCCCCCTTATTACTGAACATCACATTTTCTTTTAATCATCATCTGTACACCTGTCTGCAGAGAGCCAGTAGGCCTCGCCTATCTGAAGTGTCACTTAGCAAGAAACATGACTCCATATTACTTTGCTGTCACCCTGCAGGACCATTAAACTTTACATTTCAACAATGCATATATTGTTTCATTATTGCAAGTGAAACATTATTGCAATGTACATTCATTATTTATTTTGCTGTAAAATACATTTAAAATGTGTGTTTGTTAAACTTTCTCCCAGGGAGGCTTGGGTTAATACTTTTAGGCAATTTATGTGAGCTTTTGTTTACTTTTCCCTCCTTCCCTAAGCTTCTATGGTGTCACATGCTTTTAAAAGGTGGGTTATCAGTTTTGCATCAGCAATCATGACAGGAAAATCATTCTTTGCAATAGGAACTAAGTTGGATCCCCTTAACTCAAATCAAAATTAAATGTTCATGATTCAGATAGAGCATGCAGTTTTAAACAATATTCCAATTTACTTCCATTATAAAAATGTACTCAGTCTTTTTATATTTACAGTCTTTGAGTCACCAGCTCCTACTGAGCATGTGCAAGAATTCACAGAATATACAAATATGCATTTGTGATTGACTGATGGCTTCCACATAGCTGAACCAGTACACAGAAGAAATAATCAGCTTATGGGTGAGAGCAGGTTAGTAACCATGGTTACTGATCAGCTGATTCTTTCACCTGTGCACTGGTTCATCTATAATGAAAACTTGGCCTGTTGGGGGTACTTGAGGACCGCGGTTGAGAAACACTGTCCTACATCACAGATTTTAGGAACAATTGAACCTTTTAGAATTTAAAATATAATGAATTTGGTTGTTTTATATTAATTCTATCAATGTTTATTGATATATTTTTCTATTGTCATCTGTAAATTAAATATATCTATTTTATCTTGAAAACAGAATTTATGTTTACCTGATAAATTACTTTCTCCAACGGTGTGTCCGGTCCACGGCGTCATCCTTACTTGTGGGATATTCTCTTCCCCAACAGGAAATGGCAAAGAGCCCAGCAAAGCTGGTCACATGATCCCTCCTAGGCTCCGCCTACCCCAGTCATTCGACCGACGTTAAGGAGGAATATTTGCATAGGAGAAACCATATGATACCGTGGTGACTGTAGTTAAAGAAAATAAATTATCAGACCTGATTAAAAAACCAGGGCGGGCCGTGGACCGGACACACCGTTGGAGAAAGTAATTTATCAGGTAAACATAAATTCTGTTTTCTCCAACATAGGTGTGTCCGGTCCACGGCGTCATCCTTACTTGTGGGAACCAATACCAAAGCTTTAGGACACGGATGAAGGGAGGGAGCAAATCAGGTCACCTAAATGGAAGGCACCACGGCTTGCAAAACCTTTCTCCCAAAAATAGCCTCAGAAGAAGCAAAAGTATCAAACTTGTAAAATTTGGTAAAAGTGTGCAGTGAAGACCAAGTCGCTGCCCTACATATCTGATCAACAGAAGTCTCGTTCTTGAAGGCCCATGTGGAAGCCACAGCCCTAGTGGAAGGAGCTGTGATCCTTTCAGGAGGCTGCCGTCCGGCAGTCTCGTAAGCCAATCTGATGATGCTTTTAATCCAAAAAGAGAGAGAGGTAGAAGTTGCTTTTTGACCTCTCCTTTTACCAGAATAAACAAACAAGGAAGATGTTTGTCTAAAATCCTTTGTAGCATCTAAATAGAATTTTAGAGCGCGAACAACATCCAAATTGTGCAACAAACGTTCCTTCTTCGAAACTGGTTTCGGACACAGAGAAGGCACGACTATCTCCTGGTTAATGTTTTTGTTAGAAACAACTTTTGGAAGAAAACCAGGTTTAGTACGTAAAACCACCTTATCTGCATGGAACACCAGATAAGGAGGAGAACACTGCAGAGCAGATAATTCTGAAACTCTTCTAGCAGAAGAAATTGCAACCAAAAACAAAACTTTCCAAGATAATAACTTAATATCAACGGAATGTAAGGGTTCAAACGGAACCCCCTGAAGAACTGAAAGAACTAAGTTGAGACTCCAAGGAGGAGTCAAAGGTTTGTAAACAGGCTTGATTCTAACCAGAGCCTGAACAAAGGCTTGAACATCTGGCACAGCTGCCAGCTTTTTGTGAAGTAACACAGACAAGGCAGAAATCTGTCCCATCAAGGAACTTGCAGATAATCCTTTTTCCAATCCTTCTCGAAGGAAGGATAGAATCTTAGGAAACTTAACCTTGTCCCAAGGGAATCCTTTAGATTCACACCAACAGATATATTTTTTCCAAATTTTGTGGTAAATTTTTCTAGTTACAGGCTTTCTGGCCTGAACAAGAGTATCAATAACAGAATCTGAGAACCCTCGCTTTGATAAGATCAAGCGTTCGATCTCCAAGCAGTCAGCTGGAGTGGGACCAGATTCGGATGTTCGAACGGACCTTGAACAAGAAGGTCTCGTCTCAAAGGTAGCTTCCATGGTGGAGCCGATGACATATTCACCAGATCTGCATACCAAGTCCTGCGTGGCCACGCAGGAGCTATCAAGATCACCGACGCCCTCTCCTGATTGATCCTGGCTACCAGCCTGGGGATGAGAGGAAACGGCGGGAATACATAAGCTAGTTTGAAGGTCCAAGGTGCTACTAGTGCATCTACTAGAGTCGCCTTGGGATCCCTGGATCTGGACCCGTAGCAAGGAACCTTGAAGTTCTGACGAGAGGCCATCAGAACCATGTCTGGAATGCCCCACAGTTGAGTGATTTGGGCAAAGATTTCCGGATGGAGTTCCCACTCCCCCGGATGCAATGTCTGACGACTCAGAAAATCCGCTTCCCAATTTTCCACTCCTGGGATGTGGATTGCAGACAGGTGGCAGGAGCGAGTCTCCGCCCATTGAATGATTTTGGTCACTTCTTCCATCGCCAGGGAACTCCTTGTTCCCCCCTGATGGTTGATGTACGCAACAGTCGTCATGTTGTCTGATTGAAACCGTATGAACTTGGCCCTCGCTAGCTGAGGCCAAGCCTTGAGAGCATTGAATATCGCTCTCAGTTCCAGAATATTTATCGGTAGAAGAGATTCTTCCCGAGACCAAAGACCCTGAGCTTTCAGGGATCCCCAGACCGCGCCCCAGCCCATCAGACTGGCGTCGGTCGTGACAATGACCCACTCTGGTCTGCGGGAGGTCACCCCTTGTGACAGGTTGTCCAGGGACAGCCACCAACGGAGTGAGTCTCTGGTCCTCTGATTTACTTGTATCTTGTAATGGTCTTAGATGAATGCGCGCAAAAGGAACTATGTCCATTGCCGCTACCATCAAACCTATCACTTCCATGCACTGCGCTATGGAAGGAAGAGGAACGGAATGAAGTATCCGACAAGAGTTTAGAAGTTTTGTTTTTCTGGTCTCTGTCAGAAAAATCCTCATTTCTAAGGAGTCTATTATTGTTCCCAAGAAGGGAACTCTTGTCGACGGAGATAGAGAACTCTTTTCCACGTTCACTTTCCATCCGTGAGATCTGAGAAAGGCCAGGACTATGTCCGTGTGAGCCTTTGCTTGAGGAAGGGACGACGCTTGAATCAGAATGTCGTCCAAGTAAGGTACTACAGCAATGCCCCTTGGTCTTAGCACCGCCAGAAGGGACCCTAGTACGTTTGTGAAAATCCTTGGAGCAGTGGCTAATCCGAAAGGAAGCGCCACGAACTGGTAATGCTTGTCCAGGAATGCGAACCTTAGGAACCGATGATGTTCCTTGTGGATAGGAATATGTAGATACGCATCCTTTAAATCCACCGTGGTCAAGAATTGACCTTCCTGGATGGAAGGATTGTTCGAATGGTTTCCATTTTGGACGATGGAACCTTGAGAAACTTGTTTAGGATCTTGAGATCTAAGATTGGTCTGAACGTTCCCTCTTTTTTGGGAACTACGAACAGATTGGAGTAGAACCCCATCCCTCGTTCTTTTAATGGAACAGGATGAATCACTTCCAGAAGATAACCTTGGGAGACTATTTCTAGCGCCCAAGGATCCAGAACATCTCTTGCCCAAGCCTGAGTGAAGAGAGAGAGAGTCTGCCCCCCACCAAATCCGGTCCCGGATCGGGGGTCCGCATCTCATGCTGTCTTGGGAGCAGTGGCAGGTTTCTTGGCCTGCTTTCCTTTGTTCCAGCCTTGCATTGGTCTCCAGGCTGGATTGGCTTGAGAAGTATTACCCTCCTGCTTAGAGGACGTGGCACTTGGGGCTGGTCCGTTTCTGCGAAAGGGACGAAAATTAGGTTTATTTTTGGCCTTGAAAGACCTATCCTGAGGAAGGGCGTGGCCCTTGCCCCCAGTGATATCAGAGATAATCTCTTTCAAGTCAGGGCCAAACAGTGTTTTCCCCTTGAAAGGAATGTCAAGCAATTTGTTCTTGGAAGACGCATCCGCTGACCAAGATTTTAACCAAAGCGCTCTGCGCGCCACAATAGCAAACCCAGAATTTTTCGCCGCTAACCTAGCCAATTGCAAGGTGGCGTCTAGGGTGAAAGAATTAGCCAATTTAAGAGCACGAATTCTGTCCATAATCTCCTCATAAGAAGAAGAATTACTAATAATCGCCTTTTCTAGCTCATCGAACCAGAAACACGCGGCTGTAGTGACAGGGACAATGCATGCAATTGGTTGTAGAAGGTAACCTTGCTGAACAAACATCTTTTTTAGCAAACCTTCTAATTTTTTATCCATAGGATCTTGGAAAGCACAACTATCTTCTATGGGTATAGGGGTGCGCTTGTTTAGAGTAGAAACCGCCCCCTCGACCTTGGGGACTGTCTGCCATAAGTCCTTTCTGGGGTCGACTATAGGAAACAATTTTTTAAATATGGGGGGAGGTACGAAAGGTATACCGGGCCTGTCCCATTCTTTATTAACAATGTACGCCACCCGCTTGGGTATAGGAAAAGCTTCGGGGGGCCCCGGGGCTAGGAACTTGTCCATTTTACATAGTGTTTCTGGAATGACCAGAAAATCACAATCATCCAAATTGGATAACACCTCCTTAAGCAGAGCGCGGAGATGTTCCAACTTAAATTTAAAAGTAATCACATCAGGTTCAGCTTGTTGAGAAATTTTTCCTGAATCTGAAATTTCTCCCTCAGACAAAACCTCCCTGGCCCCCTCAGACTGGTGTAGGGGCCCTTCAGAAACAATATCATCAGCGTCCTCATGCTCTTCAGTATTTTCTAAAACAGAGCAGTCGCGCTTTCGCTGATAAGTGGGCATATTGGCTAAAATGTTTTTGATAGAATTATCCATTACAGCCGTTAATTGTTGCATAGTAAGGAGTATTGGCGCGCTAGATGTACTAGGGGCCTCCTGTATGGGCAAGACTGGTGTAGACGAAGGAGGGGATGATGCAGTACCATGCTTACTCCCCTCACTTGAGGAATCATCTTGGGCATCATTTTTTCTAAATTTTTTATGACATAAATCACATCTATTTAAATGAGAAGGAACCTTGGCTTCCCCACAGTCAGAACACAATCTATCTGGTAGTTCAGACATGTTAAACAGGCATAAACTTGATAACAAAGCACAAAAAACGTTTTAAAATAAAACCGTTACTGTCACTTTAAATTTTAAACTGAACACACTTTATTACTGCAATTGCGAAAAAGTATGAAGGAATTGTTCAAAATTCACCAAAATTTCACCACAGTGTCTTAAAGCCTTAAAAGTATTGCACACCAAATTTGGAAGCTTTAACCCTTAAAATAACGGAACCGGAGCCGTTTTTATATTTAACCCCTTTACAGTCCCTGGAATCTGCTTTGCTGAGACCCAACCAAGCCCAAAGGGGAATACGATACCAAATGATGCCTTCAGAAAGACTTTTCTATGTATCAGAGCTCCACACACATGCAGCTGCATGTCATGCTGTTCTCAAAAACAAGTGCGCCATACCGGCGCGAAAATGAGGCTCTGACTATGATTAGGGAAAGCCCCTATAGAATAAGGTGTCTAAAACAGTGCCTGCCGATATTATTTTACAAAAAATACCCAGATTAAATGATTCCTCAAGGCTAAATATGTGTAAATATGATCGATTTAGCCCAGAAAAAGTCTACAGTCTTAATAAGCCCTTGTGAAGCCCTTATTTACTGTCTGAATAAAAATGGCTTACCGGATCCCATAGGGAAAATGACAGCTTCCAGCATTACATCGTCTTGTTAGAATGTGTCATACCTCAAGCAGCAAAAGACTGCTCACTGTTCCCCCAACTGAAGTTAATTCCTCTCAACAGTCCTGTGTGGAACAGCCATGGATTTTAGTAACGGTTGCTAAAATCATTTTCCTCATACAAACAGAAATCTTCATCTCTTTTCTGTTTCAGAGTAAATAGTACATACCAGCACTATTTTAAAATAACAAACTCTTGATTGAATAATAAAAACTACAGTTAAACACTAAAAAACTCTAAGCCATCTCCGTGGAGATGTTGCCTGTACAACGGCAAAGAGAATGACTGGGGTAGGCGGAGCCTAGGAGGGATCATGTGACCAGCTTTGCTGGGCTCTTTGCCATTTCCTGTTGGGGAAGAGAATATCCCACAAGTAAGGATGACGCCGTGGACCGGACACACCTATGTTGGAGAAATATATTTCTAATAATATTTGAGTATCTGAGTGACAATATACAGCCTGTTTATTACATATATCAATCTGCAGTGGACAGTGCAATTTAGCATTGTGCCTTCCCACTTTTGTGAAAACTTGTTTCATTTACTGATGTAGCCATAGCTAGCCACTGTAATTTTGTTATCCGAAATGTGCCTTTTTTTTGCAGTATGTTATCTTATAACTTCTGCTAAGGTCAGTGAGAGACAGGTATGTAGCAGGGTTAAGCTTGTGAAGTGCTATGTGCTTTGCCATAGTGGGTAGTTTTAATTCAAATTAAACAGTGGAACGAAGTTGGTTATCCACACTGTGGTGCATTTCCTATAAAAACATTTTTTCCAGTATAACTCTCGGGGTGATGTTCTACACAAAACCAAATAAATATCTAACAGATCCTTAAAAGAAAATCAGAAACAAGAAAATCAGTTATTTAAAACATTCAATGTATTATAATGTAAACTGTGTGGCATTGAGTAATGATGTGAGCTTCAATGATGTCCTTACCAACACCAATCCCCATCCACTAACTTAAAGGGACAGTCTACTCCAGAATTGTAATTGTTTAAAAAGATAGATAATCCCTTTATTGCCCATTCCCCAGTTTTGCATAATGAACACCATTATATTATTGTGATTACCTTGTATCTAAGCCTCTGCAGACTGACCCTCGTTTCAGTTCTTTTGACAGACTTGCATTTTAGCCAATCAGTGCCCTCTCATAAGTAACTCCACGGGCATGAGCACACTGTTTTCTATATGGCACACATGAACTAACGCCCTCTATTTATGAAAATCTGTCAAATGCATTGAGATAAGAGGCGGCCTTCAGGGGCTTAACAATTAGCATATGAACCTACCTAGGTTCAGCTTTCAACTAAGAATACCAAGAGAACAAAGCAAATTTGATGATAAAAGTGAATTGGAAAGTTGATTAAAATTTCTGCCCTATCTGAATCATGAGAGTTTAATTTTGACTAAACTGTTCCTTTAATCATTTGTTGTAATTGACACTCAGCCATTCCATGCAATAAAAGTTCATACAGATTTCTAACTGTATCTCATTTTAATGCCCTCCCTGCTCTTCTAGAACTCAGTGAGCTCCCCTCAAGTTTTTTTGTATTCCGTCTTCTGTCATCTTCTAAAAATAAGTAATGGGAAAAAAAAGAAAACTAATAATAACAAACAAACAAATGATAACATAATAGAGTGTTATGGGCTTCTAAACTTGATGTCATAGAATTCTAAGTGAAATTAATGTCTGTTTGTGAACCTGTAAAATGTATCTTTCTTTGGTACCAGAGTTCAGGTCTTCAAACCCATATAGCAAGGGTTCTGCTAACTTGTTCTAGGGTGGGAATACATTGCTTAAAGGGACAGGAAACCCCAATTTTTTTTTAACAACTGACGTACACCTGCTAGCAAGTGTCTGCTGCTGCATCTAGTTAGTCTGTACTTGCAAATGTAGCTACTGGTTATTACCCACTGCAATACCCTGCTATTTCTATCATATCTTACCATTGTTACCCGCTGCTATAAGTGCCACCCTGTTGACTGACCAATACATTATCTGCCACATGTATCCTGTTGGACAGTTCCTGCCATTAGCACCTGTTGGCAATGCCTTCTATTGTATGGACATTTGACAAAAGAAGGCATTATTATTACCTGCTGACCATATCTACTTCTGCAATTACTTTCCATTACCCAATCATAACCTGCTGTCTAACCATTTTACCAGTCCTTCATTTATCATTACTTTGTCTGCTGGTCATAACTCTCTGATAAACTACTGTTGGGCTCTGATGACCATCTCCTTACCAAGCCCTTATAGATGTCACCTGTCCTTGCTGGTCTTTGTATGCTCCAGTATCAAGTTAGTCCTTACCAGTCATGCTAGGCTTTGTTCTTTGCTTACCTGTTGAGCTTGAACTTGTTCACACTTTCAACCAGTTTCTTAATTACTTGTCTCTGATAGGGTAGCCAACGGGGGTAGCCAACGGTCCTCCATAAAATACTTGACAATCCCTCAGTGACTGGGCACAATGGAAGGTGGAGTCATACAATGACTCCACCTTCAATCCCACCTTGTATATTATTTAGACTAAGCAGTCATTTTACACCTTGTCTCCCAGTTTTCATATAAATAAATAATTGCACTTCTTTGGCTACCAGTTACACACATAAACAGAAATGAGAGGCCCCATTGGCTGCCCGTGCACCATATTTATAATGTGTTGAAGCAAAATTTTCAGAGCCTGAGTTATTCTTGCTTATTGGTGGCTAAATGTCAACTTCCAATAAGCAAGCCCTATCCATGGTGATTAACCTACAACGGGCCGGCTACTAAGCTTTACATTCATGTTTTATAAATAAAGATAGCAAGAGAACGAAGAAAAATTGACAATAGGAATAAATTAGATAGTTGCTTAAAATTGCATTCTTTATCTGAATCATGAAATAAAAACATTGGGTTTAGTGTCCCTTTAAATAACACTTTCTCTTGGTATTCTTTGTTTAAACTCCTTTCTATGAGGGCATACTGAGATAGGTACAGGAGTAAGTGTTTTTACAATACTCTCTGAACCACGAAAGTCTCATTTTGACTCCCAAGTCCCTTTAAGGGTACAGTTTCTGTAACACATTTTACCAGACAGCTAGTTGAAATACCAAATTGTCCGGTTAAATATTGCACAATATTAAAGTGTAGCTTGTATTAGAACACGTTTTTATTACCTACATTTGAGCTAATAAAAAATAACACAAACAAAGCTTTTATGGTTATTAAACACCTATATGTATAGTAGTCTTAAAGGGACATTATACACTCATCTTTTCTTTGCATAAATGTTTTGTAGATGATCTATTTATATAGCCCATAAAGTTGTTTTTTTTAAAATAAATGTGTAGTTTTGCTTATTTTTAAATAACATTGCTCTGATTTTCAGACTCCTAACCAAGCCCCAAAGTTTTATGTGAATACCGTCAGCTATCTTCTCCAGCTTGCTCCTGTTTGTGTAAAGGGTCTTTTCATATGCAAAAGAAGGAGGAGAGGGGGGAGTGTCTTATTTGCCACTTGCAGTGGGCTTTCCAACTACCTTTTCAACAGAGCCAAACTGACAGCTTCTAAGTAAGTCTTTAACAGTTTTATACTGGATTTATATATCAGTATCTGTGCATCTTATTCTTTATAGTAGTGTCTATTACATGCAGTTATATGAAAATCACTGTATACTGTCCCTTTAAAAGACATAAACAATAATAAATCTGTTCAATGACTGGACCAAAACTGAATTTATTGTGTGGTAAAGAATACTCTGAAGCCACCTTGCCATTCCCCCTGTTTGTCAGTCATGTTTGCAGCAGAGTAAATGTAAGACAGTAGAGGAGTGGATTGTAAAGTTGTGTCATTTAAAGGGACATTGTACTGTGAAATGTTCTCCCCTTTAATATGTTCCCAATTATCCATTTTACCTGCTGGAATGTATTACATTGTTTACAAATATATCCTTTATCTTTATTTTGTTGTTTAAAATATCTGATCTTGCCTGTTAAAACCAGCACCTACACTCAAAATATAAATACTTCTGTATTTGCTAAAGAAAAACTATATAAACAGGGATCAGCAACAGCCTGGGGGTGAAAGTGACAGATGCTAAAGTGTTAATTTTTTATTGCTCTATCTATCTGCTTGTGTGTATAGACAAAGATAGATAAGCAGGGGGGGGGGGGACAGCCCATTTTAAGTTCAGTCAACTTAAATGGGCTGTGTTGCCCCCCCCAAAGCAACCATCTATTTCATGTACTACAATAAAACTGAAGGAACAATATCTGATATATGTTATGCTCTGCAGCTGGTGTGACAAGTCATTGAAAACACATTAAAAGGAAACTAATTTTATATTACAATGTATTTTTAACCAGCAAGGCAGGCGCGCCCCTGAGACAAGGCAGCCCTAGGCAGTTGGCTACATTGCATAATTAAAAAACCAGCTCCGCTTCTGGCATACACATCCTAGCTAGGGCTGATATTACATGTTTAACTCTTCAGCAATCTGCTAAGTAGTCACAAATGTAAGCTATCAAACATAAACCATTTAAATCTTGAGTGATCCTGGGCATTTTTTGCTGAGTGTCACAGCTAACTGCAAAGTATTTGCCTATTAAACTTATCTACTGATTGTGTATCACACCTGCCTTGTCCTGCAGTGAATGTACCTAAGAATTCTGTTTATTTTCAGTGCATCTGTATTTCCTATTAACTGCTGGGTGTCATGATTCACCCTAATTCAGCAGGACTACACCTGTCACACCTACGTGCAGAACCTACCTCACACCTGTCACACCTATGTGCAGAACCTACCTCACACCTGTCACACCTATGTGCAGAACCTACCTCACACCTATGTGCAGAACCCACCTCACACCTGTCTCACCACTGTGCAGAACCTACCACATACCTGTCACACCACTGTGCAGAACCTACCTCACACCTGTCACACCACTGTACAGAACCTACCTCACACCTACCACACCACTGTGCAGAACCTACCTCACACCTGTCACACCACTGTGCAGAACCTACCTCACACCTGTCACACCACTATACAGAACCTACCTCACACCTGTCACACCACTGTGCAGAACCCACCTCACACCTGCCATACCACTATACAGAACCTACCTCACACCTGCCACACCACTATACAGAACCTACCTCACACCTGCCACACCACTATACAGAACCTACCTCACACCTGCCACACCACTATACAGAACCTACCTCACACCTGTCACACCACTGTGCAGAACCCACCTCACACCTGCCATACCACTATACAGAACCTACCTCACACCTGCCACACCACTATACAGAACCTACCTCACACCTGCCACACCACTATACAGAACCTACCTCACACCTGTCACACCACTGTGCAGAACCTACCTCACACCTGTCACACCACTGTGCAGAACCTACCTCACACCTGTCACACCACTGTACAGAACCTACCTCACACCTGTCACACCACTGTGTAGAACCCACCTCACACCTGTAACACCACTGTGCAGAACCTACCTCACACCTACCACACCACTGTGCAGAACCTACCTCTCACCTATCACACCACTGTGCAGAACCTACCTCACACCTGTCACACCACTGTGCAGAACCTACCTCACACCTGTCACACCACTGTGCAGAACCTACCTCACACCTGTCACACCACTGTACAGAACCTACCTCACACCTACGACACCACTGTACAGAACCTACCTCACACCTACCACACCACTGTACAGAACCCACCTCACACCTGTCACACCACTGTGCAGCACCTACCTCACACCTACCACACCACTGTACAGAACCTACCTCACACCTGTCACACCACTGTACAGAACCTACCTCACACCTACCACACCACTGTACAGAACCTACCTCACACCTGTCACACCACTGTGCAGAACATACCTCACACCTACCACACCACTGTGTAGAACCTACCTCACACATGCCACACCACTGTGTAGAACCTACCTCACACCTACCACACCACTGTGTAGAACCTACCTCACACATGCCACAACACTATGCAGAACCTACCTCACACATGCCACAACACTATGCAGAACTTACCTCACACACCTGCCACACGATTGTGCAAAACCTACCTCACACATGCAGAACCTACCTCACACATGCCACAACACTATGCAGAACCTACCTCACACCTACCACACCACTGTGCAGAACCTACCTCACACCTGTCACACCTACGTGGAGAGTGCTTTGCCTATCTTAAAGTGCCACACCTTTTTTTCCAGAGGATTTCTCTTTCCTCCCTCTACAGAATCTCTAAAGCAGTTGGCTGTCTTGTGCTAATACTGGCAGTTTGGGGTGACTCACTGCTCAGAAATGTGGCATTTTGTGACTCATGCTAGGGGTGGGGACACTGCATCCCATCCCCCTAACTTCACTCTGGTACACTGACATAACCATGTTCCACCTTTATTCAGCCTGCTGTTCATATGCCCAGGACAGTTACATAAGAAGAAGATATAAACAGAAACACTTACAAGCAACAGAAACAGATACAGACATACTGCAAACATAAGGAATACACAAACACTTATGCATATTCCTGTGATCTGTTTAACTGATAGTTCATTTTCACAACATGAGCACCTCTTCTGTGATAAAGACACAATGTGCAGAAGTGGTATGTGATTTAAAGAGCCACCGTTACACAGTCTCACAAATTACAGCATATCATTTTTGCACAACAATGGCCCTTTAAATAAGGAAATGTATCCTTTAAAAACAAAAAACAAATAGTACTTTCTGAATGGCTTATTTGTTTCTTCCTTCCTGTGTTGACATGGACTAATATATTCCTACACCTCTGGGCTAAATGAATGACAGAGTGATACAAAGAATGTAGTAGTATTATGCGTGTGCTATTGTAGAGTGATGTCATTGTAACTGTTATTTAGAAACACATGGCAACCACACATATATACAAAGGCAATAACACAAAGCAAAGTAACCAGCAGATGTATATGTGAAAGTGATCCATACAACATTCCATACCTAATAGGTTTCATCCTATATGAGTGTATGTACATGCTAACTCATTAGGGCTTAAAGGGACATTATACACTTTTCTTTGCATAAATGTTTTGTAGATGATCCATTTATATAGCCCATACAGTTTTTTTTTTAAATGTATAGTTTTGCTTATTTTTAAATAACATTGTGCTGATTTTCTGACTCATAACCAAGCCCCAAAGTTTTAGGTGAATACTGATGTCTACAGACTCCAGCTTGCTTCTGTTTGTGTAAAGGTTCTTTTTATATGCAGAGAAAGGGGGAGGGAGTGTCTGCTGTGTTTGCTTTTTTCCACAGTCAGTGGGTGTTCCAGCTACCTTATTAACAGAGCTAAACTGGAAGCTTCTAAGTTAGTTTTAAAAGGTTTTATACTGGATTTTTATATCAGTATCTGTACATATTATTCTTTATAGTAGTGTCTATTACATGCAGTTATATGAAAATTGGTGTATACTGCCCCTTTAAGTAATCAAACCAAAGGTTTCCTTAAAGGGATATGAAACCCATGTTTGCTTTCATGATTTAGATAGAGCATGCGATTTTAAACAACTTTCCAATTCACTTCTAATATCAATGTTTCTTCAGTCTCTTAGTATCTTTTGTTGAAAAGTATATCTGTATGCTTAGGAGCCAGCCCATTTCTGGAGCACTATATGGCAGCAGTTTTAGAAGAATGTTATCCATTTGCAAAAGCACTAGAGGGCAGCACTATTTCCTGCCATTTAGTGCTCCAGGTACCAACCTAGGTATCTCTGCAACACAGAATATTATAGGAGCAAAGAAAATGTTTGTGTTTATTTTCATATCCCTTTAAAATAGGATTTGTAAGGAATGCTGCCCCAATAACATTTCAACAGCTGTGTTTCCATGTTAAAAATGTGGCTTGTGCAAGCAATCTCCTGTTAACCCCTTGCCAGAGAGGGCTGCAACACATTGCAAGAAAATACCTTGTAACCCTCTCTGGTAAGGGGTTAAAATGAGATATCTCTGCACCAACCCTGATCCAAAAGCCCAATACCTAACTCTAAGCACAAACCCCAATGCATAACCCTTACCAGCAATTAGAGTTGCCACTTATCTGGTACTTGACCGGCATGGCTAGATTAGATCAAGTTAGATAAAGAATAACTTTAAAATAATGTCCCTGTTATGGTGAAACTGCTTCTAAGTATCTTGAAATTTACTTTTAAACAAATTGGGACCAGATTACATATACGGCGCAGGCTTCAGCGCAACCGCTGAAACTCGCGCCACCCGTAATTTCACCCCGCACATCGGGGTATCACATAAAGTTCATAAAGTGCCGTAAGTCGGATAAACTAGCGATATCCAGAAATGAGCGTAAACACAAATTTCTGGAGTCGCCAGTGACTTTAGAAACTACCGGCGCATAAGAAAATAAAAAAAAGTCAACCCCTAAACTGCCAAACCCACACAACACAATAATCCTATTAAAACTATTAACCCCTAAACCACCTGTCACGGATACGGGGCTGCAAGGGTTAAACCCCTACCCCCCTACAGCCTCACCCCTTTTGGTTCTCAGTGGTTTTGTGCTCCTCAGAGCAACCACAATCTCTGGAAGCTTTTTGCTTGCTTGTTTTTGTGTTCTAAACTTGTTAAGAGAAGAGCTGGTCTATGACCGGGAAAACCCTCCTAGGCTGGCCGGGCTCCTGGAACTCCCGGTCGGCCGCCTCACAATGGACACCCACCTAACCCCTCTCAGGCTGGCCGGGCTCCTGGAACTCCCGGTCGGACACAGGACAGCAGGACACCCGCTAACTTTACCCCTGGTCGCTCCAGCAGCCCTTTGCCCCAGAGCTCCGCTCTTTTTGGGATTGGTAGCCCCTAGGGAAGACAAGAGCTGGGGGAATTATCGGAGGAGAGCTCCTTTGGGAACCGGGGGTTTTGGACACCTCTAACCCCATAAATTCAACGGACTGTAACTCCGGTCCCCAGTAACGAATCATGCTGATTTTTGGATTGTGGCATCTGGGGACCGAGAGCTTTAAAATGGCACACTGGAAGTGTGTATATAAGGAGTGTGTGTTTTTAAATAAAATCAGTTCTTGTTTCACCTTAATGCTAGTATGTCTAGTTATTTGGGTGGGCTCCAGCTAAAATCACTTTCCTGGGCTACATAGCATCCTGTTCCAGTCAGAGGAAGGACCCTCAGGCAGAACTACCCAGTCTGGGTAGCTGGAGTCTGCCACAGGGTGGGACCCTGAATACTGGTTCTGTCGGGCATCAGGGGTGGCTACAGGCTGTGGTCACTTGCCAGTTACATAGCTGCAGTCGGCAGGGAGGAAGCAGAACCCCTTTGGCGGAGCTACCCAGTCGGGGTAGCCGGGGTATCCGTCACACCGCCAAACCCACACAATGCAAATAACTAATTAAATTACTAAGCCCCCTTCCTACACATCTTAAAATTCTCCAAACCCTACAATATTACTTTCAACACAACTCCCTCCCTGAGATCTCTTCACTAGTTCTGTGGGATGCCCACAAGTCCGTAATTAGAGGGGAGTACATTAAACAGAAAGCGAGATTGCGGAAAATCTATAATCAAACTACACTACTTAACACAATCAAACTAAACACACAAGTTAAGACACAAACAAAACCCAAAATACCTTAAGATCCAGTTAGAACTTACCAAAATTAGGAAAGAAATTAACTCTTTTAACCAAAGAAGCTCAGAATAAAGCCCTATACCATAAAAAAATGTTTTTCCATGAAAGCAATCGAGCAGGCCCAATGTTAGCTATTAGAGAGAAATCAACCAGGACTCACATTTATAAATTAAGAGGAGGAGATGGAACTATAATTCACGATAGTAAGTTAATAGCAAACCAGTTTAGCAGCTTCTACAAACAGCTTTATAATCTCCCTGAAAACTACTCCCCACTCCACACTGCTCAAATGAGAGAGTATATCAAGAGAGCGCAACTGAATGCAGTCCCACTCAAGGAGACAGATTGGAAGACCCAATATCACTTTCAGAAATAATAAAAGCCATCAATGAGCTACCACATAGGAAAAGTCCTGGTCCGGATGGTCTTACACATTTCTACTACAAACTGTATCAATCCTTGCTAGTGCCTCATCTATTAAAACTCTTTCAATCCCTAGATGATGGCTCTCTGCTGTCCCCCACAATGCAGGAAGCGCATATTGCAGTCATACTTAAACCAGATAAAAATCAGGAGAACACTGGTAGTTATAGACCAATTTCATTACTGAACACAGACCTGAAAATCTTGGGTAAAATCTTGTCCAAGAGACTGAACACCATACTTCAGGATCTGGTACACACAGACCAAGTGGGCTCTGTGTCCCGCCGTGAGGCAAGAGACAACACCATAAGAGCCCTATTGTTAGCTGTGCACGTACCATAAGATTCAGTCCGTCTATCTCACCATTGACGCTGAGAAGGCGTTTGACCATATTAATTGGAGCTTTCTCAGAATCACACTAGGGTCTTGTGGTCTTGGTAAGAAAATGATATCTTCCTTTCTGACCCTTTTGTCCACGCCAATGACACCCGCCAGGGCTGCCCACTCTCCCCAATACTATTCATATTATCCATTGAAGTCCTAGCCTCATATGTTAGAATTAATCAAAACTTAAAGGGAACTCCAATTGGCCCGCATGACTTGAAAATTGCCTTATATGCGGACAGGGGCGTATTTAGGTTTTGTGCTGCCCTAGGCACTCACAATTCTGCTCCCCCCACCCCACCCCAGGTTTAAGGCCTTTTTTTAGACATAATATTTTTGGGGCAGGGTGTAAAAATGAAAAAAAAAATGTCTTTTTAAGTAGATGTTCATCAGGGCTTGCATTCACTCTGGTCACACACACACACACGATCGGGTTGATTTACACCCCCCTGCTGGCAGCCTATTGGTCGCGAGTCTGCAGGGGGGCGGCGTTGCACCAGCAGCTCTTGTGAGCTGCTGGTGCAATGCTGATATGCTCGCCGTATTCAGCGAGGTCTGGCGGACCTTATCCACAGTGTCGGATCAGGTCCGACCAGGCCTTGATACATATGTACCTTATTCTTTGCATGTATGACAGATAGACAAACAGTAAATGTACAAGTATTTAGTGACTAATCCGTTTAAGTATTTTAATGCCTAATGAAGATGTATTGAAGGGAGAAAGGCATATGCTTTTTCACAGTGGTCACGGTGTAGTGCACACTGCACTGTGTAGTCTGTGTGAGTCTCAATCACACGGTGGAGCCAGGAAGAATACCGCATTCCCTCTCAGTCCAGGCCAGGCTGCGCAAATGAGCTCCGCCTCCACTGTCACCACGACATGCACATCCACATACAATCCCATAGGACAGCAATAGCTGGGCCAGCCATTTAAGTCATTTGTAATTGGTTGATTTAGCCACCCGGCCCTGAGTTCAGTAGAATGGCCCTAGGGACTCAAAATTCTGCTGCCCCTTAAAAATCTGCCTCCCTAGGCACCGGCCTCGTTGGCCTATGCCTTAATACGCCCCTGTATGCGGATGATCTCCTCTTTTCGGTTACATCCCCGAAGGCCACAATAACTGTTTTGCTAGATGAACTGTGTATTTTTGGCTTTTTCTCGAACTTTTCAATTAATCTCCAAAAATCAGAAATTTTTAACGTATCAATGCCATCTAATGACTTTCAACATTTAAACAGTATCAGTCCTCTTAAATTGCAGAGTGACTCGGTTAAGTATCTAGGGAAATCCCTCTCCTCCAACCCTTCATCTCTCTTCGAGAAGAACTACAAAGCTCTACTTTGTGCCATGCAAAAAGACCTCCAAAATTGGTCTTCTAAGCCACTATCCTGGTGGGGTAGGAATCAGTCCATCAAAATCCTTCCTGGTAAAATATTTTATAAATAAATAAAATGACAACATTACCAAAAATATATATATTACAAGTCATTCCAATATCACTACCAAATTGGTATATTTCCCAGTTACAATCCACCATTAACGCTTTAATTTGGGGCAAACACAAACCACGCATAAACAAAGGCACTGTAATGCTCGTGGGATACTCCTCTATCAGATCGAACTTGGTCAGTAGTCTTGTTATCCCGGCATCAAGCCAGAATGATAGGGAATATCCCAGAGCAGAGAAGGTTAGCAAGATGAGATAAGTGGCACTTACCACAGGCAGGACAGTCCTTGGCGGCAACAGACAGGAAACCAGAGAAAGGTAGTTCAGGGGTAAACCACTAGGATGGTCAGGCAGGCAGGGTTTGGCAACAGTAAATCAATCCAGCAGTTAAGGGTTAAACAGACAGAGTGGTCAGACAAGCAAGGTTCAGCAGCAGTATATCAATCCAGCAGTTTAAGGGTTAAACAGGCAGAGTGGTCAAACCAGCAAGGTTCAGCAGCAGTATATCAATCCAGCAGTTTAAGGGTATAACAGGCAGAGTGGTCAGACAGGCAAGGTTCAGCAACAATATAACAGTCCAGCATACAAATAAGCACAACCCAGGAGAACAGTAAGTAACACCTATACTTGGGCAGTGATAGGTATGACTGAATTACTTACATAGGCGCAGGATTCGCGCCACAGGAGATCCTAACCGGCTTCTGAGTGAGAAAGCGTGCAGCAATGACGTCACCACTGCACACAGAGAGGAGCCGACTCCCCCCTAGGCAACAAGCATACAGGTCGCTCTGCGTCCCTAGGAACGGCTAGACATAGCCCCCTTCTTAACCAGAGTCTGTCTTAAAGGTTGAGTAGCATGGAATCTAGAGACCAAAGATGGAGCATGCACATCACGGGCAGGAACCCAGGAACGATCTGCCACAGAGTAACCCTTCCAATGTATCAGATATTGCCGTTGTCTGCGCCTGTATCTGGAGTCCAGGATCTTAGCTACCTCATATTCAGGGTCACCACGGACCAGGAGTAGAGGAGGAGGAGCTTGGAGCCGGGTATATCTATTCTTGATGTAAGGCTTGAGTAGTGAGATGTGGAAGACAGGGTGTATGCACAGGGTTTTGGCCGAGGCCACTTTGTAGGCAACAGGAGACAGTCTTTTCAGGACCTTATAAGGACCGATAAACCTAGGCCCCAATTTGTGACAGGGTTGACGTTGACGAATATGTCGAGTAGAGACCCAAACACGTTCACACACTGGGATGGCACATACAGAAGCTCTATGATGATCAGCAAACTTCTTATATCTAGAGACAGCTGAATGTAGCTGAGAGCGAATACGTTGCCAATGAGTTCTGTAACATGTCGGTCGGCAGCAGGAACCCCAGTGGACTGAGCAGAAAGAGGGAAGACACAAGTCTGATATCCTGCTGCGGCTTGAAATGGAGAACATCGAGGAGAAGAGTGCCAATGAGTGTTTCTTGCCAGCTCAGCTAGGGGTAACAACTCAGACCAGTTGGTATGGTGAACATTGACAAAGGCTCTAAGGTAGGCTTCCAGATCCTGGTTTACTCTCTGTTAGTCCATTGGTCTGAGGATGGTAGCCAGAAGACAAGGAAACAGTGGTTCCAATCAGCTTACAAAAGGCTCTCCAAAAGGTGGAGACAAACTGTGGACCTCTGTCAGAAACAATATTCACAGGAATGCCATGAAGTTGTACCACATGGAAGAGAAAAAGAAACGATAATTCTTGGGCAGAAGGCAATTTGAATAGGGGTACAAAATGAGCCAGTCTAGAAAAGCGATCCACCACAACCCAGATAACTGTATGGTGGTCAGAAGGAGGAAGGTCCACAATGAAATCCATTGTTATGTGTGTCCATGGTTGTTTGGGAATGGACAATGGTTGGAGCAAGCCAGGAGGTAAGGATCAAGGAGTTTTGTTGGCAGCACAAGTTGTGCAGGCTTTCACAAAATCCTGAGCATCAAACTTCATAGTAGGCCACCATACATGTTGGGAAAGACGCTTAAAAGTCCTAGTCAAACCAGGATGTCCTGAGAGTTTACTATCATGAGCCCAGGATAGCACAGGAGTGCGTAGGTTCAGAGGTACAAAGAGAATATCGGAGGCCACAGGGGCACCAGGAGGTTTACTGGACTGGGCACGTTGCAATCTTTGCAGAAGGGTGGTATTTAGTTGAGCAACCACACAGGAGGGTGGTATGATGTGTTCAATAGGAGCTTCAGAGGAGTCACTTGAGTGAGGGAACTGACGGGAAAGGGCGTCCGCCTTCTTGGTCTCAGGAAGATAAGAGACCACAAAGTTAAAACGGCAAAAGAACAAGGCCCACCTGGCCTGTCGAGGATTAAGTCGATGAGCAGTCTCTAGGTAAGTCAGATTCTTGTGGTCGGTGAGAATCTGAATGGGATTGGCGGTGCCCTCTAACCAATGACGCCATTCAGTCAAAGCCATCTTAATGGCTAAGAGTTTACGATTACCCACATCGTAATTTCTCTCAGCAGGAGTAAAGCGTTTAGAGAAAAAGGCTACAGGGTGTAACTTGGAAGTCAAAGGATCCCTTTGGGTTAGAACTGCTCCGTCCTCTATCTTTGAGGCATCAACCTCTAAAGTGAACTGTAGGTCAGGATCAGGATGGCGGAGCACAGGAGCAGAACAGAAAGCTCTTTTCAGACAGGCAAAAGCATTTATGGCTTCAGGAGGCCAATGTTTACAGTCTTTGTTCCATTTTGTCAATTCAGTGAGAGGAGCGACTGTTTGAAAAAAGTTATTTATATTCTTGCGGTAATAATTGGAGAACCCCAGGAACCTCTGTAATTCCTTTAAAGATGTAGGTTGAGGCCATTCTAGAACTGCGGTGAGTTTAGCAGGATCCATGGCAAAACCCTCCTTCGAGATGACATAACCAAGGAATTGGATCTGAACTTGATCAAACTCACATTTTTCTAGCTTGGATACTAAAGAATTGTCTCTGAGATGTAGAAGAACCTTTCTTACATGTTTATGATGCTCCTCTAAAGTGGAAGAGAAAACAAGGATGTCATCCAGATAGACGATGACAGTGCGGTTGAGGAGGTCACGGAAGATATTGTTGACAAATGCCTTGAAGACTGCAGGGGCGTTACACAGCCCAAAGGGCATTACAAGGTATTCGTAATGCCCAGATCTTGTGTTGAAGGTGGTCTTCCATTCATGGCCTGGAAAGATACGAATCAGATTGTATGCCCCACGCAAATCCAGCTTGGGGAAGAAGCGAGCATCCTGGAGTGAGTCATACAGTTCGGTGATCAAAGGAATGGGATAGCGATTCTTGATAGTTATGTTGTTCAAAGCCCTGTAGTCGATGCAAGGTCTGATCTGAGCCCACCATTCTTCTTACTGACGAAAAAGAAGCCTGCCCCAGCAGGAGAGGAGGAAGAGCAAATGAAACCTTTAGCTAGGTTCTCTTGGATGTACTCCTCCATGGATTTGATTTCAGCTTTGGAGAGTGGATAAGTCCTCCCATTAGGAAGTGGGGCTCCGGGAAAGAGGTCGATCTTGCAGTCATAAGGACGGTGGGGTGGCAGCACGTCGGCTGCTTTTTTCTCAAACACATCTGCAAAGTCTGCATATACTGCAGGAAAATTTGGAGGAGTCTGTATACTGGGTATGGGGATGCAGGGCAGAGGAGTGACTTTAGCAAGGCAGGAGTGGAAACAGGAGGTACCCCAGGAGGCCAGTTGTCCTTCATCCCAGTCAAACTGTGGATTGTGTAACCGAAGCCAAGGAAGACCAAGGATGACAGGCTGTGCTGGGGAATGAATGACCTCGAACTGCAGCTGTTCGGTATGAAGGACTCCCACAGTCAGGGTCAGGGATGCTGACTCAAAATGGATCAACCCTGAACCAAGGGAGGTGCTATCCAGAGTAGTTATTTTGAGACAATGTCTTTTCTGCAGAAGAGGCAAGCCAGCTTGGATCATAAAACGGTGATCCAGAAAGTTTCCAGCTGCCCCTGAATCAATGAAGGCTTGAGTGTGGACTGTATTCTGAAGGAAGGTAAGGGTTACAGGTACCAGAATCTGAGTGGAATGAGGGGATTTAGTAGTGATCATGCTTAGAGGTACCCCAGTGTTATCCCCTAAGCATTGGCTTTTCCCAGCCGAATGTCACAGTCCTTTAGTTGGTGGGTATTAAACCCACAATAAAAGCATAGTCTCAATCTCCTTCTTCTCTGTCTTTCAGATTCTGAAGGTTTGAAGGAGGAGAGATCCATGGGTTCCTTCACTGGGGTAACTGGAGCTGTTGAAGGGGTAGAGGATTCTGCTGAAGCCGGACGCATAGGAGGATGGGAGGGAAGGAGCCTTCTTGTTCTGTCTTTTTAGGCTTGTCTCTCCTGGAAGCGAGAGTCCAGACTGATACAAAGCGATGTAAAGTCATCCAAAGAAGAAGGAACGTCACAATAAGTGAGTTAATGTTTGATGCATTCATGCAGACCCCTCCTGCATGAATGAGCACTGCCATCCCAAGTGGTTTCAAGTTCCAAGGTGTGAAACTCGATGGCAAATTGTGCCACAGTTCTATTGCTCTGGCGGAGGTCCAGGAGAGAAAATTCTGCAGCAGAGGTATGGCCAGAAGTCACAAAGACAGAAGATAATGCAGAAATGAAATCATCAGCATCATGCAGGAGTGGAGCGTTCTGTTCCAAAAGGGGAGAGACCCAGGGTAGGGTCTTGTCTTTCAGTAAGGAAATGATAAAGGTGACCCTGGACTGGTGAGACTGAAAGGTGTGAGGATCATTGTGGAAGTGCAGCCTGCATTGGTTAAGAAAACCCCTGCAATCCGTAGTACCTTCATTCTTGTCAGGCAATGGTATCCAAGGTATACTTCCAGAAGCAGAGGAAGAAGCCGTGGTACTAGGAGTAGAGACTGGCGGTACAACAACAGGAACGGTATTCCTCGCTGTAACTAGTAAGGAGAGTTGAGCGGTAATAGCCTCTAGCTTGGAATCCATATTCTGCAACTGTGTGGTATGGGTTCCCAACATCTGTCTCTGTAGATACACTGCTCGTGCCACCTCACCTGGCTCCATGGCCCAAGTATAATGTAATGCTCGTGGGATACTCCTCTATCAGACCGAACTCGGCCAGTAGTCTTATTATCCCGGCGTTGAGCCGGAATGATAGGGAATATCCCAGAGCAGAGAAGGTTAGCAGGATGAGATAAGTGGCACTTACCACAGGCAGGACAGCCCTTGGCGGCAACAGACAGGAAACCAGAGAAAGGTAGTTCAGGGGTAAACCACTAGGATGGTCAGGCAGGGTTCGGCAACAGTAAGGCAGTCCAGAGGTAAACCACTAGAATAGTCAGGCAGGCAGGGATCGGCAACAGTAAGGCAGTCCAGAGGTAGACCACTAGGATGGTCAGGCATGCAGGGTTTGGCAACAGTAAATCAATCCAGCAGTTAAGAGTTAAACAGGCAGAGTGGTCAGACAAGCAAGGTTCAGCAGCAGTATATCAATCCAGCAGTTTAAGGGTTAAACAGGCAGAGTGGTCAGACAAGCAAGGTTCAGCAGCAGTATATCAATCCAGCAGTATAAGGGTTAAACAGGCAGAGTGGTCAGACAGGCAAGGTTCAGCAACAATATAACAGTCCAGCATACAAATAAGCACAACCCAGGAGAACAGTAAGTAACACCTATACTTGGGCAGTGCTAGGTATGACTGAGTTACTTACACAGGCGCAGGATTCGCGCCACAGGAGATCCTAACCGGCTTCTGAGGGAGAAAGCGTGCGGCGATGTCACTGGCGCACGCAGAGAGGAGCTGACTCCCCTCTAGGCAACGAGCATACAGGTCGCGCGCATCCCTAGCAATGGCTAGAGCGGCGCATAGCGACAGGCACACTATATAAAAGCACAGATTCGGGCGGCTTGGGCTTACCAAACATAAAAGATTACTACACTGCAGAAACTCTCCAGAGAGTTTTGGATTGGCATGATTCTCGCGACACGAAAGCCTGAGTAGCCTTGGACTTCCACTTGTTACAGATCCCAAACCTAGGTGCAGTGTGCTGGGTGCCTAAGGACCGAAGACCAGCCCATTGTACATACCTAGGCATGCACAGACACTTCTTCCATACCTGGGACACAGTGGTTTTGCGGAAAAACAATATAACCCAAATCCGTTCGCCCCTTTCCCTTTAAATGCAGGATTCGTGGGAGGATTGGATAATAAATTCCGCAGGACAAGTGAATGGGACCACACTCAACCAGTTTCCCATTTTCAACAAATTTGGTTAGTGGTAAATAGTGAGAGGTTCTCTGCCTTATGTGAGGGTAGACCTAGGAGTTGGCTGAAACATGCACAACTTTCACACTATATCTCTACTTGTACACATAGACTCGATTTATTAAGACCCTTAACACCCTTTAAAACACTGTGCTCAAATGGTAACCTGGTCAAACATCCATTATCAACAGCACGTAAGCTTTTACAAGCCTCGGACGTCCTTCTACTACCTAGTTACACAGCCAAATGGCATCATGACTTACACCAGAAAAATTTCTGTAACACACGCACATTCTCAACAGCGCCACAAATAAAAACAGATGAACATCAGATATAGTGCTATATAAGGACCTATGGGAGCGAGGAGCTGTTACTAGTCACAACATGCGGTGTATATGTGGGTGTAGGGAGGACACAAATTTCATCCAATACTGAGATTTAGAAGTATATGAGTACACAGGAGTACACATAACACGGAACAATAATGGCAAAGTTCTAATAGTCTACTATTCATACAGCCAATGACCCCATAAATTATCAGACGAACGGGCACTTAAACACAAGTGTATACACACACATATAGTGAACCCTGTTTCCAAATGGTCATACCTAGGCTGCAGAGACTATTGGAATGTAGTTACCGTATCTTCGATGCAGTTGTATAACTCCTGAGGTCCGTCACCTGTATTGGCTTCCTCCCGTAGTTTGACTTGCATCCGTCAGCTGTTATAGCGTGTGTCCATTAGACATAGACCATCCGTTTATCTCTCACATACAAACACCGCGCGGCTCTGCTCTACGTCATCGGAGAACCATAGCGCCCTCCTCCGGATTCCCCCAGCAATGCTCACGGCTCTCTCTCACTGTGGCTCAGGAACTGAAAATAGGAATAGTGTCCCAGTACTCCACGTAGAAAAAGAAAAAAAGATCCAAAGCTGTTCCGAGTTGATAAGACCAGTGATGCAAATAAAGTCCAATAGCTCTCATGTAAAAATAAAACAAGTAGATATTTATTTGAATTCCATTAAAAAGTAGGCAGTCTCCATAATGTGAGCAATAAAAAACAACAAAGTCTGACCGGTTTCGGTCAATCAGACCGTAGTCTTAGACATAAAATACAGATAACAGGTGCATGCTATTTAAAGATACATCTCTTCTGTGATTGGTGTTTGCTAAATAGAGCTCACAATGTTTTAACCCTTAAGGTGCTTATCATACACTAATGTAGGAAACCCTATTACTGAATCAAATACTTATAAACACCAATCACAGGTTAAACTAACTTGTTTTAAGAGATACGGACACAAACATAAATTATATAACAAAATATATTTACAAGTAACAGTATGTATGTGCAAGAATTAAAAAAAGTTTAACACCAATAGCTATTTACTATTTTAATTAATGTATGAGGTTGATGGGATATTTTGTGGAATATTAGATAAAGACACTCACATTTCATTATCAAGCATTTTTAAGCTTCCACTTCCTATCCATATATCAAGAGAAGGAGCAGCAATGCACTACTGGGAGCTAGCTGGAAAAAAACACTGACGTCTGACTTCAGCTGAGCGTTAAGCTGCCGCCCTCAGAGCTCCGTGAGTCCGACTGACTAATGCCCGCACTGCAAACACACTGCTGTACTACTCACTGACTACACGTGCAGTCACAAGCTGATTGAGTAGTCTACACGTGCAGTCAGGAGCCAATGTGCCGCCAATGGGAATACTTTCAGTTGTCACTGAGCTGCGCCAATCGGTTAATATGATCTGTGACCGACTAGGTATCAATCACGTGTCAACCAGGCAGAAGTAAATTGGAAAGTTTTTTTAAAATTGTATGCTCTTTCTGAATCATAAAAAAAAATTGGTTTCTTGTCCCTTTAAAGGACCACTGAACACAGTAGAATAGCATAATCAGCAAATGCATAGGGTTCAATTTATCAAAGGCTTCGCCAGCCTTCGCTTACCTACGACTGCAGGTTCTCACATGAGAACCTGCAGTCTGTATTTATGAAGACCGCTGCTTCCCTAACATGTTCGCCACCTGTTAGGTGGCGAATTTCAATCTCCCTTGTCTCGTCCAACCGGGGAGATTGACAGTTCCTGCCGGCGCGTGATTTGCTGTGCGCAGCCAACGTTGCACAAGAGCGCAAAATTGCGTTTTTGTGCAATGCTGAATTCCTGCAGTGAAATTCAGACCCCCAGAGGCGAGTTGCAGAGGACAGGGCTGCGTATATGTACGCCCCTGTCCGCCGTAGCTTGATAAATCGACCCCAAAATGTGCGCCCTGTCCACCGTAGCTTGATAAATCGACCCCAAAATATGCACCCTGTCCACCGTAGCTTGATAAATCGACACCAAAATGTGCGCCCTGTCCGCCGTAGCTTGATAATTTGACCACAAAATGTGCACCCTGTCTGCTGTAGCTTGATAAATTGACCCCAAAATGTGCACCCTGTCCACCGTAGCTTGATAAATCGACCCCAAATTGTGCACCCTGTCCACCGTAGCTTGATAAATCAACCCCAAAATGTGCGCCCTGTCCGCCGTTGCTTGATAACTCAACCCCAAAATATGCGCCCTGTCTGCCGTAGCTTGATAACTCAACCCCAAAATATGCGCCCTGTCCGCCATAGCTTGATAAATCAACCCCAGAATATGTGCGCCCTATCCGCTGTAGCTTGATAAATCAACCCCAAAATGTGCGCCCTGTCCGCCGTAGCTTGATAACTCAACCCCAAAATATGCGCCCTGTCCGCCATAGCTTGATAAATCAACCCCAGAAAATGTGCGCCCTGTCCGCCGTAGCTTGATAAATCGACCCCAAAATGTGCACACTGACATAAATGCAAAGATAATTTTTTTTTAATTACACTGTCTGCCACCAATGTATTCTATGTCCCCTGCAGCATGTCAGCCTATAAATTAACCCCTTAAGGACCACAGCACTTTTCCATTTTCTGTCTGTTTGGGACCAAGGCAATTTTTACATTTCTGCAGTGTTTGTGTTTAGCTGTAATTTTTCTCTTACTCATTTACTGTACTCACACATATTATATACCGTTTTTCTCGCCATTAAATGGACTTTCTAAAGATACCATTATTTTCATCATATCTTATAATTTACTATTAATTTTTTTATAAAATATGAGGAAAAAATTGAAAAAAAACACTTTTTCTAACTGACCCCCAAAATCTGTTACACATCTACAACCACCAAAAAACACCCATGCTAAATAGTTTTTAAATTTTGTCCTGAGTTTAGAAATACCCAATGTTTACATGTTCTTTGCTTTTTTTTTTGCAAGTTATAGGGCAATAAATACAAGTAGCACTTTGCTATTTCCAAACCACTTTTTTTCAAAATTAGCAATAGTTACATTGGAACGCTGATATCTTTCAGGAATCCCTGAATATTCCTTGACATGTATATATATTTTTTTTACAAGATATCCCAAAGTATTGATCTAGGCCCAGTTTGGTATATTTCATGCCGCCATTTCACCGCCAAATGCGATCAAATAAAAAAAAATTGTTCACTTTTTCACAATTTTTTTCACAAACTTTAGGTTTCTCATTGAAATTATTTACAAACAACTTGTGCAATTATGGCATACATGGTTGTAAATGCTTCTCTGGGATCCCCTTTGTTCAGAAATAGCAGACATATATGGATTTTGCGTTGCTTTTTGGTAATTAGAAGACTGCTAAATGCCACTGCGCACCACACGTGTATTATGCCCAGCAGTGCAGGGGTTAATTAGGGAGCATGTAGGGTGCTTGTATGGTTAATTTTAGCTTTAGTGTAGTGTAGTAGACAACCCCAAGTATTGATCTAGGCCCATTTTGATATATTTCATGCCACCATTTCACCGCCAAATGCGATCAAATTAAAAAAAAGTAAAATTTTTCACAATTTTAGGTTTCTCACTGAAATTATTTACAAACAGCTTGTGCAATTATGGCACAAATGGTTGTAAATGCTTCTCTGGGATCCCCTTTATTCAGAAATAGCAGACATATATGGCTTTGGCATTGCTTTTTGGTAATTAGAAGGCCGCTAAATGCAGCTGCGCATCACACATGTATTATGTCTAGCAGTGAAGGGGTTAATTAGGGAGCTTGTAGGGAGCTTGCAGGGTTAATTTTAGCTTTAATGTAGAGATCAGCCTCCCACCTGACACATCACACCCCCTGATCCCTCCCAAACAGCTCTCTTCCCTCCCCCACCCCACAATTGTCCCCGCCATCTTAAGTACCTCTACCTCATTGGGAGACATCTTGGCTACCAGTACCCAGTTTACAATAAACTTTTTTTTTTTTTTTCGATTTTTCTCTAGTGTAGCTTCCCCCCAACCCCCCACTCCCTCCCAGATCCCTTAGGTCTTTTATATACCAATTCCCTACCCCCTCTCTCCTACTTAAAGGAACACTGTACCCAAATTTTTTCTTTTGTGATTCAGATAGAGCATGCAATTTTAAGCAACTTTCTAATTTACTCCTATTTTCAAATGCTCTTTATTCTCTTGGTATCTTTATTTGAAATGCAAGAATGTAAGTTTAGATGCCGGCCCATTTTTGGTGAACAACCTAGGTTGTCCTTGCTGATTGGTGGATAAATGCATCCACCAATCAAAAACTGCTGTCCAGAGTTCTGAACCTAGAAAAAAGCTTAGATGCCTTCTTTTTCATATAAAGATAGCAAGAGAACGAAGGAAAATTGATAATAGGAGTAATTTAGAAAGTTGCTTAAAATTGCATGCTCTATCTGAATCACAAAAGAAAAAATGTGGGTACAGTGTCCCTTTAATATCACAAAATTGTTCCATAGTGGGGGGCGGAGCTGCCCAGCAACTATGATGGTCGCATGAGCAGGGAGCACACAGACTCCAAGATAGCCCTAATAACAAAAGAAACCCTAAAAATAACATTGTGCCTAAATGGTAAGAACACAGAGGGATGCCTGGGTCAGAGTGATCAACATTTGGTGACAGGGTGTACAATATTGAGCTGACTAGCTGCCTCGGAGCTATCCGCCATACACTGGAGCGCCATTTTGATGGATTAGGCCGCCTAGAAGAGATAACTGCTCCAGCTCCTAAAAGCACTTAATATTTGTCTAAACCGCTGCTGCAATAAAATACTTAGTGATCGTTATAGTGATCGGCTGCCCGACATGGAGACCCAGACACTCTACACTGGCCTAAGAGAGTTGATAGAGGATTATGGACAGAAGCTGTGCGAGAGGCTCGACGCTCTCATTGCAACAGTCCAAGAAGCGCGAACACGCCACGACAACACTGCAGAGGAGAGCAGAGTAGAACAGAAGCCGCAGAGCAACATAGCACCTACAGCTCCCCAGACGTGCTCCTTGCCATCGGTTCCAGAAGGTACAAGTCTCTTGAAGGAGCTCCCCTCTGCCGTTATAAGCGTCTCACACACATGGAGGACACTATCTTATGGCCCCTCGCTTATGGATGCAGGCGCCACAGAGCATCGCAGAGCTCGCGTATCACTGGACACGCTCCCCTCTGTTGCTGAATGGGCTTCCTTCTATCATTCCCTAGTTTGGCAGCGCAGTCATTCAGTTGCACCTCAAAAACGTTCCGGCATTGGTTGATGAACGTAGCTCATGTGCGCAACTGAGATGTGGTGGCCCATAAAAGAGTAGTGTCTTACTGCATCTGGTGTTGCTTGCAGATGAACGCGGGGAATGCTCCTGTTTATTCTCCTCAAACTTCTTGCCCCATAGTACATACAAGAACTCTAATGATGGCTCCTAAGCCGGAGTATTGAGGGACTGTAATGGTTTGGACACTGCAATGAATATATGACTTTGGGTTTGATCAGTTTTATAACGAAGGTTACTTTGGTACTTCTACATCTCCCCCCCCCCTTTTCATTTATTAGCGGTGTATTCAAAATGTTTATGCACCATGTTTGATCATTTTAATATTATTTGAAAAAACAGAATTTATGCTTACCTGATAAATTACTTTCTCCAACGGTGTGTCCGGTCCACGGCGTCATCCTTACTTGTGGGATATTCTCTTCCCCAACAGGAAATGGCAAAGAGTCCCAGCAAAGCTGGCCATATAGTCCCTCCTAGGCTCCGCCCACCCCAGTCATTCGACCGACGGACAGGAGGAAATATATATAGGAGAAACCATATGGTACTGTGGTGACTGTAGTTAGAGAAAATAATTCATCAGACCTGATTAAAAAACCAGGGCGGGCCGTGGACCGGACACACCGTTGGAGAAAGTAATTTATCAGGTAAGCATAAATTCTGTTTTCTCCAACATTGGTGTGTCCGGTCCACGGCGTCATCCTTACTTGTGGGAACCAATACCAAAGCTTTAGGACACGGATGAAGGGAGGGAGCAAATCAGGTTACCTAAACGGAAGGCACCACAGCTTGCAAAACCTTTCTCCCAAAAATAGCCTCCGAAGAAGCAAAAGTATCAAATTTGTAAAATTTGGCAAAAGTGTGCAGTGAAGACCAAGTCGCTGCCTTACATATCTGGTCAACAGAAGCCTCGTTCTTGAAGGCCCATGTGGAAGCCACAGCCCTAGTGGAGTGAGCTGTGATTCTTTCAGGAGGCTGCCGTCCGGCAGTCTCATAAGCCATTCGGATAATGCTTTTAAGCCAAAAGGAAAGAGAGGTAGAAGTCGCTTTTTGACCTCTCCTCTTACCAGAATAAACAACAAACAAGGAAGATGTTTGTCTGAAATCTTTAGTAGCCTCTAAATAGAACTTTAGAGCACGGACAACGTCCAAATTGTGTAACAAACGTTCCTTCTTTGAAACTGGATTCGGACACAAAGAAGGTACAACTATCTCCTGGTTAATATTTTTGTTGGAAACAACTTTAGGAAGAAAACCAGGCTTAGTACGCAAAACCACCTTATCTGCATGGAACACCAGATAGGGCGGAGAACACTGCAGAGCAGATAACTCTGAAACTCTTCTAGCAGAAGAAATTGCAACTAAAAACAAAACTTTCCAAGATAGTAACTTAATATCTATGGAATGTAAAGGTTCAAACGGAACCCCTTGAAGAACTGAAAGAACTAGATTTATACTCCAGGGAGGAGTCAAAGGTCTGTAAACAGGCTTGATCCTAACCAGAGCCTGAACAAATGCTTGAACATCTGGCACAGCTGCCAGTCTTTTGTGTAGTAAGACAGATAAAGCAGAGATCTGTCCCTTTAGAGAACTTGCAGATAATCCTTTCTCCAAACCTTCTTGTAGAAAGGAGAGAATCTTAGGAATTTTTATCTTATTCCATGGGAATCCTTTGGATTCACACCAACAGATATATTTTTTCCATATTTTATGGTAAATTTTTCTAGTTACAGGTTTTCTGGCCTGAACCAGAGTATCTATAACAGAATCTGAAAACCCACGCTTTGATAGAATCAAGCGTTCAATCTCCAAGCCGTCAGTTGGAGGGAGACCAGGTTTGGATGTTCGAATGGACCCTGAACAAGAAGGTCCTGTCTCAAAGGTAGCTTCCATGGTGGAGCCGATGACATATTCACCAGGTCTGCATACCAAGTCCTGCGTGGCCACGCAGGAGCTATCAAGATCACCGAGGCCCTCTCCTGATTGATCCTGGCTACCAGCCTGGGAATGAGAGGAAACGGTGGGAATACATAAGCTAGGTTGAAGGTCCAAGGTGCTACTAGTGCATCTACTAGAGTCGCCTTGGGATCCCTGGATCTGGACCCGTAGCAAGGAACCTTGAAGTTCTGACGAGACGCCATCAGATCCATGTCTGGAATGCCCCATAATTGAGTTATTTGGGCAAAGATTTCCGGATGGAGTTCCCACTCCCCCGGATGGAATGTCTGACGACTCAGAAAATCTGCTTCCCAATTTTCCACTCCTGGGATGTGGATCGCAGACAAGTGGCAGGAGTGATCCTCCGCCCATTGAATTATTTTGGTCACTTCTTTCATCGCCAGGGAACTCCTTGTTCCCCCCTGATGATTGATATATGCAACGGTCGTCATGTTGTCTGATTGGAACCTTATGAATTTGGCCTTTGCTAGTTGAGGCCAAGCTCTGAGAGCATTGAATATCGCTCTCAGTTTCAGAATGTTTATCGGGAGAAGAGACTCTTCCCGAGACCATAGACCCTGAGCTTTCAGGGATTCCCAGACCGCGCCCCAGCCCACTAGACTGGCGTCGGTCGTGACAATGACCCACTCTGGTCTGCGGAAGCTCATTCCCTGGGACAGATGGTCCAGGGTCAGCCACCAACGGAGTGAATCTCTGGTCTTTTGATCTACTTGAATCATTGGAGACAAGTCTGTATAATCCCCATTCCACTGTTTGAGCATGCACAGTTGTAATGGTCTTAGATGAATTTGTGCAAAAGGAACTATGTCCATTGTTGCAACCATCAATCCTACTACTTCCATGCACTGCGCTATGGAAGGACGAGGAACAGAATGAAGCACTTGACAAGAGCTTAGAAGTTTTGATTTTCTGACCTCTGTCAGAAAAATCCTCATTTCTAAGGAATCTATTATTGTTCCCAAGAAGGGAACTCTTGTTGACGGGGACAGAGAACTTTTTTCTATGTTCACCTTCCATCCGTGTGATCTGAGAAAGGCCAGAACGATGTTTGTATGAGCCTTTGCTTTTGACAGGGACGACGCTTGTATTAGAATGTCGTCCAAGTAAGGTACTACTGCAATGCCCCTCGGTCTTAGAACCGCTAGAAGGGACCCTAGTACCTTTGTGAAAATCCTTGGAGCAGTGGCTAACCCGAATGGGAGGGCCACAAACTGGTAATGCTTGTCCAGAAAAGCGAACCTTAAGAACTGATGATGTTCTTTGTGGATAGGAATATGTAGGTATGCATCCTTTAGATCCACGGTAGTCATAAATTGACTTTCCTGGATAGTGGGTACCATCGTCTTGAACGATGGTACCCTGAGAAATTTGTTTAGGATCTTCAAATCCAAAATTGGTCTGAAAGTTCCCTTTTTTGGGAACTACGAACAGATTGGAATAAAATCCCATTCCTTGTTCCTTTATTGGAACTGGGTGTATCACTCCCATCTTTAACAGGTCTTCTACACAATGTAAGAATGCCTGTCTCTTTATTTGATTTGAGGATAAGTGAGACCTGTGGAACCTTCCCCTTGGGGGTAGTTCCTTGAATTCCAGGAGATAACCTTGAGAAACTATTTCTAGCGCCCAAGGATCCTGAACATCTCTTGCCCAAGCCTGAGCAAAGAGAGAGAGTCTGCCCCCCACTATATCCGGTCCCGGATCGGGGGCTACTCCTTCATGCTGTTTTGTTAGCAGTGGCAGGCTTCTTGGCCTGCTTACCCTTGTTCCAGCCTTGCATTGGTTTCCAGGCTGGTTTGGGTTGTGAGGCATTACCCTCTTGCTTAGAGGATGCAGAATTAGAGGCCGGTCCGTTTCTGCGAAAGGGACGAAAATTAGGCTTATTTTTAGCCTTAAAAGACCTATCCTGTGGAAGGGCGTGGCCCTTTCCCCCAGTGATGTCTGAAATAATCTCTTTCAATTCTGGTCCAAATAAAGTTTTACCTTTGAAAGGGATGTTAAGCAATTTTGTCTTGGATGACACATCCGCTGACCAAGACTTGAGCCAAAGCGCTCTGCGCACCTCAATAGCAAACCCTGAATTTTTCGCCGCTAATCTAGCTAATTGCAAAGCGGCATCTAAAATAAAAGAGTTAGCCAATTTAAGTGCGTGAACTCTGTCCATAACCTCCTCATATGGAGTTTCTCTACTGAGCGACTTTTCTAGTTCCTCGAACCAGAACCACGCTGCCGTAGTGACAGGAACAATGCATGAAATTGGTTGTAGAAGGTAGCCTTGCTGTACAAAAATCTTTTTAAGCAAACCTTCCAATTTTTTATCCATAGGATCTTTGAAAGCACAACTATCTTCGATAGGAATAGTAGTGCGTTTGTTTAGAGTAGAAACTGCCCCCTCGACCTTGGGGACTGTCTGCCATAAGTCCTTTCTGGGGTCGACCATAGGAAATAATTTCTTAAATATAGGGGGGGGAACAAAAGGTATGCCGGGCTTTTCCCACTCCCTATTTACTATGTCCGCCACCCGCTTGGGTATAGGAAAAGCGTCGGGGGGCACCGGAACCTCTAGGAACTTTTCCATCTTGCATAATTTCTCTGGAATGACCAAATTGTCACAATCATCCAGAGTAGATAACACCTCCTTAAGCAGTGCGCGGAGATGTTCTAATTTAAATTTAAATGTCACAACATCAGGTTCAGCTTGATGAGAAATTTTTCCTGAATCTGAGATTTCTCCATCAGACAAAACCTCCCTCATGGCCCCTTCAGATTGGTGTGAGGGTATGACAGAACAATTATCATCAGCGCCCTCTTGCTCTTCAGTGTTTAAAACAGAGCAATCGCGCTTTCTCTGATAAGTAGGCATTTTAGATAAAATATTTGCTATGGAGTTATCCATTACAGCCGTTAATTGTTGCATGGTAATAAGTATTGGCGCACTAGATGTACTAGGGGCCTCCTGCATGGGCAAAACTGGTGTAGACACAGTAGGAGATGATGTAGTATCATGTTTACTCCCCTCATTTGAGGAATCATCTTGGGCAATATCATTATCTGTGGCAGTACTGTCCTTACTTTGTTTGGACGCTATGGCACAATTATCACATAAATTTAAATGGGGAGACACATTGGCTTTCATACATATAGAACATAGCTTATCTGAAGGTACAGACATGTTAAGCAGGCTTAAACTTGTCAACAAAGCACAAAAAACGTTTTAAAATAAAACCGTTACTGTCTCTTTAAATTTCAAACAGAAAACACTTTATTACTGAATATGTGAAAAAGTATGAAGGAATCGTTCAAAAATTACCAAAAAACTCTTAACCATCTCCGTGGAGATGTTGCCTGTGCAACGGCAAAGAGAATGACTGGGGTGGGCGGAGCCTAGGAGGGACTATATGGCCAGCTTTGCTGGGACTCTTTGCCATTTCCTGTTGGGGAAGAGAATATCCCACAAGTAAGGATGACGCCGTGGACCGGACACACCAATGTTGGAGAAACTAAGTATTGCTCTCACATGCATATTACACTAAGTAAAATGAATATGATAAATTCTAGATCACAGTAGCCAAATTTATGTAAATAGGGGTCAGTCTAGTGTTAAAGTGGACACCCTGAGAGCTGAAGAGAGTGATGCTTTTATAGCATATAACCAACAATATAGAACTTACCTAGTTAATTTTGATTTGTGCTCAGGTTACCATCGAATTTAATAACCTTAGGGCCCTATTAGAGGTCTGGTTAAGATCCCTTTTCCATATATGCCCTGTAGAAAGACAAACCCCTCATCTCTACTGTGGCCCCTCTCTGTGATTATGCACTGAGGAGAGAGAAAGTATTTCCATCTGAAAACGACTTGAGAACCACTGTTTGCTTATTAAGTGGGCCTTTATTATCATTTTAGGCTCCGCACCCCTTTCCCTTCCCGCCCTCCCTTTCCTCCCCCTTCCTTCCTTTCCCCCCTCCCTTCCCACCTTCTCCCCCTCCCTTCCCAACCTTCCCTTTCCTCCCTTTCTACCCTCCTTCCCTTCCACCCCCCCTTTTTTCCTTTCTTGCCTCCTTTTCCTCCTTCCCTCTTCCCCCTCTTCTCCCTTCCCTCTCTTCCCCCCTCTTCTCCCTCCCCTCTCTTTTCCCCTCTTCCCCTCCTTCTTTCCCCCTCTCCCCCACCTTCTTTCCCCTCTTCCACTCCCTCCTTCCCTTCCTCTCCAACCTTCTCTTTCCCCTCCCCGCCCCTCCTCCCCCCCCTTTTTTTCTTTTTGTTTTAAAAGAAAAAAAAAGGAGGAAAAAAAAAAACTGTGTGGGAAGGGATAATTACCTTATCCTCCACACCCCTTTTGGCAGAGTTAGGTAGTCTCTGCCCTGTTCGCAGAGCCCTTACTGTATCCTGCACCTATTTGAGCGTGAAAAAAGGGCTCTTCGGATCTTTACAATAAATAGATTTGTTAGGATTGTTTTATGTGTCTAAAGTTTACAGACTGTTTGCTATCATAATCTTAATGTTGATGTTAGCTTGTTTATATGTTTGACAAATGTGTTAGAACTGCTGATGTGATGACCTAAGTTAGAAGATTTTGAGTGATTAATATATGCGATCCCCATGTATTTCTCCAGATAGATTACTCATTTTCCTAAGCTTGCAACCTTAGATGCGAACCCTACTCATCTTGTACTAGCTGATCTAGGATGACTAGCTACATTTACTCCCCTACTAATTTACAGAGTTATGCGAGACGCAGTCACTACAGTCTTATTTTTCTAGCTCAGAGTGGTGAACCTGGGTACTTAATAATGTTCAATGTTTGTGTCTACCCAGGTATGCAGTAGTAACAGAAGCCCATATCAATATATCTCCTCTATCAGTTTTTCGAGTTGACTATAATACATTAACTAGGAATAACTTAAGTACACTGCTGTACTTCTATACTTCAATAGTATCTATGGACTCCCAACTTTGATGCTATTTCATTCACATTGACACTAGACTCTCTGATTTTCGCTTTGTTTTTGGGTCCTCAGTGACTGGTTAAGGTTTCTGGCCCCCTAAGTGGGCCTGTTTGCTTGGAGGACATTACGATCCAACATTCTTAAAAAAAAAATGAGGTAACCAGAATATTATATCCTGTTGATTTGATGATTGTTGATGTTTCCATATGATGTATTGTACTTGCTTGATATGTGTTATTCCTACAGGATGTGTATAGTTTGTATCTTTTCCGATATGACTGTATTGTAAAAGCTAATTTTACCTCAATAAAAATACTTTAAAAAAAAAAAAAAATTGTTCCATAGTGTAGCGGTTCCCACCCACTCCCGTCCCGTGCACACGCCCGTTCTCCGTGCACGCGCGCCCGCTTTCCGGATGACTCCGCCCATGATCCCGCTTCTCAAGACTGATCTGTTAACACTGATGGCCGCCCAACCGCCTCCCACATCGGCTCCCACCCACCAACGATTACGGCCATTGATGTCTGATGCAGAGAGGGCTACAGAGTGGCTCTCTCTACATCGGATGGCTAAAAAGAGTTATTACAGGATGCCTCAATATCGAGGCAACACTGCAATAACAGAAAGCGGCTGGAAGCGATCCACCGCTTTCAAAGACCAACGACGTACGGGGTACGTCCTCAGTCGTACCCCATACGTCGTTGGTCGTTAAGGGGTTAAACTACAAATAATGGTTGATATGCTGCAGAGATTGTGGTGGCAGTGTGACTAAAAGCTTACATTCTTGCATTTTCAAACAAAGATACCAGGAGAACAAAGAAAAATTGATAAGTAAAGTAGGAGTAAATTAGAAAGTTGCTTAAAATTGCATGCTCTATCTGAATTACGAAAGTATAATTTTGACCAGACTATCCCTTTACGTTACAAGATCTGAAATCCAGAACCATGGAAGCTGTCATGTTGCATTATTCAAGCGTTCCAGTTCCAGATATATGAACAAAAATAGGATTCTACTCAATATTTTTCCTGGCACAAGAGACCACAGAAGTCTTTCATACAATTTTGGACCTCCAGAAATGTAAACAAATCTGTTGAGGTCAGGCGTTTTAAGATACAAACAACTCTAGCTGTTCAACAAACTCATTACAGGGTATCAGTATACTATACTTAAAGGGACACTCAATCAAAATTAAACTTTCATTATTCAGATAGAGCATGCCATTTTAAACAGCTTTCCAATTTACTTCCATTAACTAACGGCTAGATTTAGAGTTTTGTCGGTAACGACCCGCGTAGCTAACGCTGGCTTTTTTCTGGCCGCACCTTTAAAATAACTCTGGTATTGAGAGTCCACAGAATGGCTGCGTTAGGCTCCAAAAAAGGAGCGTAGAGCATATTTAACGCCACTGCAACTCTCGATACCAGAGTTGCTGACGGAAGCGGCCAGCTTAAAAAACGTGCTTGTGCACGATTCCCCCATAGGAAACAATGGGGCTGTTTGAGCTGAAAAAAAACCTAACACCTGCAAAAAAGCCGCGTTCAGCTCCTAACGCAGCCCCATTGTTTGCTATGGGGAAACACTTCCTACGTCTGCACCTAACACTCTAACATGTACCCCGAGTCTAAACACCCCTAACCTTACACTTATTAACCCCTATTCTGCTGCCCCCACTATCGCTGACCCCTGTATATTATTTTTAACCTCTAATCTGCCGCTCCGTAAACCGCCGCTACTTACATTATCCCTATGTACCCCTAATCTGCTGCCCCTAACACCGCCGACCCCTATATTATATTTATTAACCCTAAATCTGCCCCCCACAACGTCGCCTCCACCTGCCTACACTTATTAACCCCTAATCTGCCGAGCGGACCGCACCGCTATTATTATAAAGTTATTAACCACTAATCCGCCTCACTAACCCTATAATAAATAGTATTAACCCCTAATCTGCCCTCCCTAACATCGCTGACACCTAACTTCAATTATTAACCCCTAATCTGCCGACTGGAGCTCACCGCTATTCTAATAAATGTATTAACCCCTAAAGCTAAGTCTAACCCTAACACTAAATTAAATTAAATATAATTTTAATCTAACGAAATAAATTAACTCTTCTTAAATAAATTATTCCTATTTAAAGCTAAATACTTACCTGTAAAATAAATCCTAATATAGCTACAATATAAATTATAATTATATTATAGCTATTTTAGGATTAATATTTATTTTACAGATAACTTTGTATTTATTTTAACCAGGTACAATAGCTATTAAATAGTTAAGAACTATTTAATAGCTAAAATAGTTAAAATAATTACAAATTTACCTGTAAAATAAATCCTAACCTAAGTTACAATTAAACCTAACACTACACTATCAATAAATAAATTAAATAAAATACCTATAATTATCTACAATTAAACCTAACACTACACTATCAATAAATAAATTAAATACAATTCCTACAAATAAATAAAATGAAATAAACTAACTAAAGTACAAAAAATAAAAAAGAACTAAGTTACAAAAAATAAAAAAATATTTACAAACATTAGAAAAATATTACAAAAATTTTAAACTAATTACACCTACTCTAAGCCCCCTAATAAAATAACAAAGCCCCCCAAAATAAAAAAATGCCCTACCCTATTCTAAATTACTAAAGTTCAAAGCTCTTTTACCTTACCAGCCCTGAACAGGGCCCTTTGCGGGGCATGCCCCAAGAAGTTCAGCTCTTTTGCCTGTAAAAAAAAACATACAATACCCCCCCCAACATTACAACCCACCACCCACATACCCCTAATCTAACCCAAACCCCCCTTAAATAAACCTAACACTAAGCCCCTGAAGATCTTCCTACCTTATCTTCACCATACCAGGTTCACCGATCGATCCAGAAGAGCTCCTCCGATGTCCTGATCCAAGCCCAAGCGGGGGGCTGAAGAGGTCCATGATCCGGCTGAAGTCATCATCCAAGCGGGAGCTGAAGAGGTCCATGATCCGGCTGAAGTCTTCATCCAAGCGGGAGCTGAAGAGGTCCATGATCCGGTGAAGTCTTCTATCAATGGCATCTTCAATCTTCTTTCTTCGGGAGCCATCATCTTCCATCCGACGCGGAACATCCTCTTCTCCCAACGTCTACTCGCCGAATGATGGTTCCTTTAAATGACGTCATCCAAGATGGCGTCCCTCGAATTCCGATTGGCTGATAGGATTCTATCAGCCAATCGGAATTAAGGTAGGAATATTCTGATTGGCTGATGGAATCAGCCAATCAGAATATTCCTACCTTAATTCCGATCAGCCAATCGGAATTCGAGGGACGCCATCTTGGATGACGTCCCTTAAAGGAACCGTCATTCGTCGGGAAGTCATCGTCGGAAGAAGATGGGTCCGCGGTGGAGGTCTTCAAGATGGAGCCGGTCCTCATCGGATGAAGATAGAAGATGCCGCTTGGAAGATGATGGTTGCCGGTCCGGATCTACTCTTCTTCCCGGATAGGATGAAGACTTTGGAGCCTCTTCTGGACTTCTTCAGCCGTCGGATGATGGATGTCTAGCCCCCGCTTGGGCTTAGATGAAGATTTTGGAGCCAGGACCAATCGGTGATACCCGGTGAGGTGAAGATAAGGTAGGAAGATCTTCAGGGGCTTAGTGTTAGGTTTATTTAAGGGGGGTTTGGGTTAGATTAGGGGTATGTGGGTGGTGGGTTGTAATGTTGGGTGGGGGGGGTAGTGTATGTTTTTTTTTTACAGGCAAAAGAGCTGAATTCTTTGGGGCATGCCCCGCAAAGGGCCCTGTTCAGGGCTGGTAAGGTAAAAGAGCTTTGAACTTTAGTAATTTAGAATAGGGTAGGGCATTTTTTATTTTGGGGGGCTTTGTTATTTTATTAGGGGCTTAGAGTAGGTGTAATTAGCTTAAAATTGTTGTGATATTTTTCTTATGTTTGTAAATATTTTTTTATTTTTTGTACTTTAGTTAGTTTATTTCATTGTAGTTATTTGTAGGTATTGTATTTAATTAATGTATTGATAGTGTATTGTAAGGTTTAATTGTAGGTAATTGTAGGTATTGTATTTAATTAATTTATTGATAGTGTAGTGTTAGGTTTAATTGTAACTTAGGTTAGGATTTATTTTACAGGTAATTTTGTAATTATTTTAACTATTTTAGCTATTAAATAGTTCTTAACTATTTAATAGCTATTGTACCTGGTTAAAATAAATACAAAGTTACCTGTAAAATAAATATTAATCCTAAAATAGCTATAATATAATTATAATTTATATTGTAGCTATATTAGGATTTATTTTACAGGTAAGTATTTAGCTTTAAATAGGAATAATTTATTTAATATGAGTTAATTAATTTCGTTAGATTTAAATTATATTTAACTTAGGGGGTGTTAGTGTTAGGGTTAGACTTAGCTTTAGGGGTTAATACATTTATTAGAATAGCGGCGAGATTCGGTCGGCAGTTGAGGGGGGCAGATTAGGGGTTAATAAATATAATATAGGGGTCGGCGGTGTTAGGGGCAGCAGATTAGGGGTACATAAGTATAACGTAGGTGGTGGTCGGCAGATTAGGGGTTAAAAAAATTTAATCGAGTGGCGGCGATGTGGGGGGACCTCGGTTTAGGGGTACATAGGTAGTTTATGGGTGTTAGTGTACTTTAGAGCACAGTAGTTAAGAGCTTTATGAACCGGCGTTAGCCCAGAAAGCTCTTAACTACTGACTTTTTTCTGCGGCTGGAGTTTTGTCGTTAGATTTCTAACGCTCACTTCAGCCACGACTCTAAATACCGGCGTTAGAAAGATCCCATTGAAAAGATAGGATACGCAATTGACGTAAGGGGATCTGCGGTATGGAAAAGTCGCGGCTGAAAAGTGAGCGTTAGACCCTTTTTTGAATGACTCCAAATACCGGCGGTAGCCTAAAACCAGCGTTAGGAGCCTCTAACGCTGGTTTTCACAGCTACCGCCAAACTCCAAATCTAGGCCTATATGTGCACAGTCTTTTTATATTTAAATGTTTTGAGTCACCAGCTCCTACTGAGCATGTGCAAGAATAAGTGTATATGCATTTGTGAATGGCTGATGGCTGTCACATGGTACGTGTATGCATTTGTGATTGGCCGATGGCTGTCACATGGTACAGGGGGAGTGGAAAAAGACATAACTTTTAAAATTGTCAGAAAAAAAAATCTACTCATTTGAAGTTCAGACTAAGTGCTATTGCATTGTCTTGTTATCTTGCAATTGTTGATTATGCAAATCTACTGTGTTGACTGGTCCTTAAAAGGTACAGTGTACCCATGTTTATCCCCTTTATGATCCATTTTACCTATTGGAGTGTATTAGATTGTTTACAAATAGCTCCTTCACCTTTATTTTTGGTATTTGAAATAGTCATTTTTTCCTATGGTATCCCTAGCTATACTCAAAGTTTCTATACATAATGGGACATTAAACACTAAATAAATGCTAGATAGAATGATGCATTCAAATAAAAGATTACTCTGAGAATAACATGAGAATAACATGCAGATTTATTTTTTAAAGTTGGTTTAAATATTGACAAAATAAAGTTTTTTTGTTTAATTATTGACAAAATAAGTGTAACATTTTAATGTCTATAAAACAATGGGAGCTGCCATGTTGTAACTTGTGTTACCTTCTCTGCTGTGGCCAATTAGGGACAGTTATAAATAGGTCACTAGAGTGTGCAGCCAATGGCTGTGTGGAATATAACAGTGTTCTGCACTTCTATTTTTAACAGGAGCTGAAATTATATCACATTTCAGAATGGAATTACAAGAAAAAAGGGGCAAAATAAATAATAAAAGTATATTGTAGAGTTTTTATATATATATATATATATATATATATATATATATATTTTTTTTTTATTACGGTTATAAAGTGTTTAATGTTCCTTTAAATATTGACTATATAAAATCTGTGTAAACATAGCCAGCACCATACTCCCATGGGGGTTAGGAGAGATAAGTGACAAAATGTTAATTTTCAATAGGTAGTATTGGGTTTTGGTATACAGATAGAGATAATATAAAGAAGCAAGTGAGCATTCAGAAAGTGATAAAATAGATATGATTTCCTTGCAAGCTCAACCCATTTTAAAAGGAACACTAAAGTAAAAATCAAACTTTCAACAAGAGACATATGTTATCTATAGCAAAACTAACACTGAGACCTGAAGAAGGAGGTCTTTCCTTCCCAGATATCACAAGATATAATTCTGCTTCGTTGGCACGTTTTGCGTGCGATTGGCTAACGGAAGCTAACCATCTTACATGTATTCGGATAGAGGAACATCTGATTGCCCCATTCTCACTGAAAGCTCTGTTGCACTGCCCGATATCACAATTGCCAAGTAATATCAAAAATATGAAGATAATATCCAATACTATCGAAGCATGGCAAAAATTTAATATAATGTATAAAGTTAACTTTGAGATATCTCCATATCTGCAGATACGAGGTAACCCAAAATTTACTCCGGGTATATCTTATGAAGTCTATAAGAGTTGGGGGCAGAAAGGTTTGCTATATGTTTATCAATTTTTAAATAATATGTCCCAAATAAGAACTTTTGAAGACATGGCTAGAGAATTCTGTCTTCCTAATAAGAATTTTTATGCTTACTTGCAGGTTAGACATTTCATAACGGAAATCAAAAAACCTAACTCAGATATCGATGGATGGGGGGAAATAGAAAAATATATAACGAGTTATACAGGGAGTGCAGAATTATTAGGCAAGTTGTATTTTTGAGGATTAATTTTATTATTGAACAACAACCATGTTTTCAATGAACCCAAAAACAGAATTTATGTTTACCTGATAAATTACTTTCTCCAACGGTGTGTCCGGTCCACGGCGTCATCCTTACTTGTGGGATATTCTCCTCCCCAACAGGAAATGGCAAAGAGCCCAGCAAAGCTGGTCACATGATCCCTCCTAGGCTCCGCCTTCCCCAGTCATTCGACCCACGTAAAGGAGGAATATTTGCATAGGAGAAATCATATGATACCGTGGTGACTGTAGTTAAAGAAAATAAATTATCAGACCTGATTAAAAAACCAGGGCGGGCCGTGAACCGGACACACCGTTGGAGAAAGTAATTTATCAGGTAAACATAAATTCTGTTTTCTCCAACATAGGTGTGTCCGGTCCACGGCGTCATCCTTACTTGTGGGAACCAATACCAAAGCTTTAGGACACGGATGAAGGGAGGGAGCAAATCAGGTCACCTAGATGGAAGGCACCACGGCTTGCAAAACCTTTCTCCCAAAAATAGCCTCAGAAGAAGCAAAAGTATCAAATTTGTAAAATTTAGTAAAAGTGAGCAGTGAAGACCAAGTCGCTGCCTTACATATCTGATCAACAGAAGCCTCGTTCTTGAAGGCCCATGTGGAAGCCACAGCCCTAGTGGAATGAGCTGTGATTCTTTCAGGAGGCTGCCGTCCGGCAGTCTCGTAAGCCAATCTGATGATGCTTTTAAGCCAAAAAGAGAGAGAGGTAGAAGTTGCTTTTTGACCTCTCCTTTTACCAGAATAAACAACAAACAAGGAAGATGTTTGTCTAAAATCCTTTGTAGCATCTAAAAAGAATTTTAGAGCACGAACTACGTCCAAATTGTGCAACAAACGTTCCTTCTTTGAAACTGGATTCGGACACAAAGAAGGCACGACTATCTCCTGGTTAATGTTTTTGTTAGAAACAACTTTCAGAAGAAAACCAGGTTTAGTACGCAAAACCACCTTATCTGCATGGAACACCAGATAAGGAGGAGAACACTGCAGAGCAGATAATTCTGAAACTCTTCTAGCAGAAGAAATTGCAACCAAAAACAAAACTTTCCAAGATAATAACTTAATATCAACGGAATGTAAGGGTTCAAACGGAACCCCCTGAAGAACTGAAATAACTAAATTGAGACTCCAAGGAGGAGTCAAAGGTTTGTAAACAGGCTTGATTCTAACCAGAGCCTGAACAAAGGCTTGAACATCTGGCACAGCTGCCAGCTTTTTGTGAAGTAACACAGACAAGGCCGAAATCTGTCCCTTCAAGGAACTTGCAGATAATCCTTTCTCCAAACCTTCTTGAAGAAAGGATAGAATCTTAGGAATTTTTATCTTGTCCCAAGGGAATCCTTTAGATTCACACCAACAGATATATTTTTTCCATATTTTGTGGTAGATTTTTCTAGTTACAGGCTTTCTGGCCTGAACAAGAGTATCAATGACAGAATCTGAGAACCCTCGCTTTGATAAGATCAAGCGTTCAATCTCCAAGCAGTCAGTTGGAGTGAGACCAGATTTGGATGTTCGAACGGACCTTGAACAAGAAGGTCCCGTCTCAAAGGTAGCTTCCATGGTGGAGCCGATGACATATTCACCAGGTCTGCATACCAAGTCCTGCGTGGCCACGCAGGAGCTATCAAGATCACCGATGCCCTCTCCTGATTGATCCTGGCTACCAGCCTGGGGATGAGAGGAAACGGCGGGAATACATAAGCTAGTTTGAAGGTCCAAGGTGCTACTAGTGCATCTACTAGAGTCGCCTTGGGATCCCTGGATCTGGACCCGTAGCAAGGAACCTTGAAGTTCTGACGAGAGGCCATCAGATCCATGTCTGGAATGCCCCACAACTGAGTAATTTGGGCAAAGATTTCCGGATGGAGTTCCCACTCCCCCGGATGAAATGTCTGACGACCGCTTCCCAATTTTCCACTCCTGGGATGTGGATTGCAGACAAGTGGCAGGAGTGAGTCTCCGCCCATTGAATGATTTTGGTCACTTCTTCCATCGCCAGGGAACTCCTTGTTCCCCCCTGATGGTTGATGTACGCAACAGTCGTCATGTTGTCTGATTGAAACCGTATGAATTTGGCCTTTGCTAGCTGAGGCCAAGCCTTGAGAGCATTGAATATCGCTCTCAGTTCCAGAATATTTATCGGGAGAAGAGATTCTTCCCGAGACCAAAGACCCTGAGCTTTCAGGGGTCCCCAGACCGCGCCCCAGCCCACCAGACTGGCGTCGGTCGTGACAATGACCCACTCTGGTCTGCGGAAGCTCATCCCCTGTGACAGGTTGTCCAGGGACAGCCACCAACGGAGTGAATCTCTGGTCCTCTGATCTACTTGTATCGTCGGAGACAAGTCTGTAGAATCCCCATTCCACTGACTGAGCATGCACAGTTGTAATGGTCTTAGATGAATTCGCGCAAAAGGAACTATGTCCATTGCCGCTACCATCAAACCTATTACTTCCATGCACTGCGCTATGGAAGGAAGAGGAGCAGAATGAAGTATTTGACAAGAGTTTAGAAGTTTTGATTTTCTGGCCTCTGTCAGAAAAATCCTCATTTCTAAGGAGTCTATTATTGTTCCCAAGAAGGGAACCCTTGTTGACGGAGATAGAGAACTTTTTTCTACGTTCACTTTCCACCCGTGAGATCTGAGAAAGGCCAGGACAATGTCCGTGTGAGCCTTTGCTTGTGGAAGGGACGACGCTTGAATCAGAATGTCGTCCAAGTAAGGTACTACTGCAATGCCCCTTGGTCTTAGCACCGCTAGAAGGGACCCTAGTACCTTTGTGAAAATTCTTGGAGCAGTGGCTAATCCGAACGGAAGTGCCACAAACTGTTAATGCTTGTCCAGAAATGCGAACCTTAGGAACCGATGATGTTCCTTGTGGATAGGAATATGTAGATACGCATCCTTTAAATCCACCGTGGTCATGAATTGACCTTCCTGGATGGAAGGAAGAATTGTTCGAATGGTTTCCATTTTGAACGATGGAACCTTGAGAAACTTGTTTAGGATCTTGAGATCTAAGATTGGTCTGAATGTTCCCTCTTTTTTGGGAACTACGAACAGATTGGAGTAGAACCCCATCCCTTGTTCTCCTAATGGAACAGGATGAATCACTCCCATTTTTAACAGGTCTTCTACACAATGTAAGAATGCCTGTTTTTTTATGTGGTCTGAAGACAATTGAGACCTGTGGAACCTCCCCCTCGGGGGAAGCCCCTTGAATTCCAGAAGATAACCTTGGGAGACTATTTCTAGCGCCCAAGGATCCAGAACATCTCTTGCCCAAGCCTGAGCGAAGAGAGAGAGTCTGCCCCCCACCAGATCCGGTCCCGGATCGGGGGCCAACATCTCATGCTGTCTTGGTAGCAGTGGCAGGTTTCTTGGCCTGCTTACCTTTGTTCCAGCCTTGCATTGGCCTCCAGGCTGGCTTGGCTTGAGAAGTATTACCCCCTTGCTTAGAGGACGTAGCACTTGGGGCTGGTCCGTTTCTGCGAAAGGGACGAAAATTAGGTTTATTTTTGGCCTTGAAAGACCTATCCTGAGGAAGGGCGTGGCCCTTGCCCCCAGTGATATCAGAAATAATCTCTTTCAAGTCAGGGCCAAACAGCGTTTTCCCCTTGAAAGGAATGTTAAGCAATTTGTTCTTGGAAGATGCATCCGCTGACCAAGATTTTAGCCAAAGCGCTCTGCGCCCCACAATAGCAAACCCAGAATTTTTCGCCGCTAATCTAGCCAATTGCAAAGTGGCGTCTAGGGTGAAAGAGTTAGCCAATTTGAGAGCATGAATTCTGTCCAAAATCTCCTCATAAGAAGAATCTTTATTGAGCGAATTTTCTAGTTCATCGAACCAGAAACACGCTGCTGTAGTGACAGGAACAATGCATGAAATTGGTTGTAGAAGGTAACCTTGCTGAACAAACATCTTTTTAAGCAAACCCTCTAATTTTTTATCCATAGGATCTTTGAAAGCACAACTATCTTCTATGGGTATAGTGGTGCGTTTGTTTAGAGTAGAAACCGCCCCCTCGACCTTGGGGACTGTCTGCCATAAGTCCTTTCTGGGGTCGACCATAGGAAACAATTTCTTAAATATAGGGGGAGGGACGAAAGGTATGCCGGGCCTTTCCCATTCTTTGTTTACAATGTCCGCCACCCGCTTGGGTATAGGAAAAGCTTCGGGGGGCCCCAGTACCTCTAGGAACTTGTCCATTTTACATAATTTCTCTGGAATGACCAAATTCTCACAATCATCCAGAGTAGATAACACCTCCTTAAGCAGGGCGCGGAGATGTTCCAATTTAAATTTGAATGTAATTACATCAGGTTCAGCTTGTTGAGAAATTTTCCCTGAATCTGAAATTTCTCCCTCAGACAAAACCTCCCTGGCCCCCTCAGATTGGTGTAGGGGCACTTCAGAACCAATATCATCAGCGTCCTCATGCTCTTCAGTATTTTCTAAAACAGAGCAGTCGCGCTTTTGCTGATAAGTGGGCATTTTGGCTAAAATGTTTTTGATAGAATTATCCATTACAGCCGTTAATTGTTGCATAGTAAGGAGTATTGGCGCACTAGATGTACTAGGGGCCTCCTGTGTGGGCAAGACTGGTGTAGACGAAGGAGGGGATGATGCAGTACCATGCTTACTCCCCTCACTTGAGGAATCATCTTGGGCATCATTTTCTCTAAATTTTGTGTCACATAAATCACATCTATTTAAATGAGAAGGAACCTTGGCTTCCCCACATACAGAACACAGTCTATCTGGTAGTTCAGACATGTTAAACAGGCATAAACTTGATAACAAAGTACAAAAAACGTTTTAAAATAAAACCGTTACTGTCACTTTAAATTTTAAACTGAACACACTTTATTACTGCAAATGTGAAAAAGTATGAAGGAATTGTTCAAAATTCACCAAAATTTCACCACAGTGTCTTAAAGCCTTAAAAGTATTGCACACCAAATTTGAAAGCTTTAACTCTTAAAATAACGGAGCCGGAGCCGTTTTTATATTTAACCCCTTTACAGTCCCTGGTATCTGCTTTGCTGAGACCCAACCAAGCCCAAAGGGGAATACGATACCAAATGACGCCTTCAGAAAGTCTTTTCTATGTATCAGAGCTCCTCACACATGCATCTGCATGTCATGCTTCCCAAAAACAAGTGCGCAATAGAGACGCGAAAATGAGGCTCTGCCTATGATTAGGGAAAGCCCCTAGAGAATAAGGTGTCCAATACAGTGCCTGCCGGTTATTTTACATAATTTCCAAGAATAAAATAATTCCTCAAAGCTATGAAGTATTAAAATATGCTTATATATCAATCGTTTTAGCCCAGAAAATGTCTACAGTCTTAAAAGCCCTTGTGAAGCCCTTTTTTTCTTATGTAATAAAAATGGCTTACCGGATCCCATAGGGAAAATGACAGCTTCCAGCATTACATCGTCTTGTTAGAAATGTGTCATACCTCAAGCAGCAAAAGTCTGCTCACTGTTTCCCCCAACTGAAGTTAATTCCTCTCAACAGTCCTGTGTGGAAACAGCCATCGATTTTAGTAACGGTTGCTAAAATCATTTTCCTCTTACAAACAGAAATCTTCATCACCTTTCTGTTTCAGAGTAAATAGTACATACCAGCACTATTTTAAAATAACAAACTCTTGATTGAATAATAAAAACTACAGTTAAACACCAAAAAACTCTAAGCCATCTCCGTGGAGATGTTGCCTGTACAACGGCAAAGAGAATGACTGGGGAAGGCGGAGCCTAGGAGGGATCATGTGACCAGCTTTGCTGGGCTCTTTGCCATTTCCTGTTGGGGAGGAGAATATCCCACAAGTAAGGATGACGCCGTGGACCGGACACACCTATGTTGGAGAAAAACACATTAATATCAAAGCTGAATAGTTTTGGAAGTAGTTTTTAGTTTGTTTTTAGTTATAGCTATTTTAGGGGGATATCTGTGTGTGCAGGTGACTATTACTGTGCATAATTATTAGGCAACTTAACAAAAAACAAATATATACCCATTTCAATTATTTATTTTTACCAGTGAAACCAATATAACATCTCAACATTCACAAATATACATTTCTGACATTCAAAAACAAAACAAAAACAAATCAGTGACCAATATAGCCACCTTTCTTTGCAAGGACACTCAAAAGCCTGCCATTCATGGATTCTGTCAGTGTTTTGATCTGTTCACCATCAACATTGCGTGCAGCAGCAACCACAGCCTCCCAGACACTGTTCAGAGAGGTGTACTGTTTTCCCTCCTTGTAAATCTCACATTTGATGATGGACCACAGGTTCTCAATGGGGTTCAGATCAGGTGAACAAGGAGGCCATGTCATTAGATTTTCTTCTTTTATACCCTTTCTTGCCAGCCACGCTGTGGAGTTCTTGGACGCGTGTGATGGAGCATTGTCCTGCATGAAAATCATGTTTTTCTTGAAGGATGCAGACTTCTTCCTGTACCACTGCTTAAAGAAGGTGTCTTCCAGAAACTGTCAGTAGGACTGGGAGTTGAGCTTGACTCCATCCTCAACCCGAAAAGGCCCCACAAGCTCATCTTTGATGATACCAGCCCAAACCAGTACTCCTCCTCCACCTTGCTGGCGTCTGAGTCGGACTGGAGCTCTCTGCCCTTTACCAATCCAGCCACGGGCCCATCCATCTGGCCCATCAAGACTCACTCTCATTTCATCAGTCCATAAAACCTTAGAAAAATCAGTCTTGAGATATTTCTTGGCCCAGTCTTGACGTTTCAGCTTGTGTGTCTTGTTCAGTGGTGGTCGTCTTTCAGCCTTTCTTACCTTGGCCATGTCTCTGAGTATTGCACACCTTGGGCTTTTGGGTACTCCAGTGATGTTGCAGCTCTGAAATATGGCCAAACTGGTGGCAAGTGGCATCTTGGCAGCTGCACGCTTGACTTTTCTCAGTTCATGGGCAGTTATTTTGCGCCTTGGTTTTTCCACACGCTTCTTGCGACCCTGTTGACTATTTTGAATGAAACGCTTGATTGTTCAATGATCACGCTTCAGAAGCTTTGCAATTTTAACCCCTTAATGACCACAATGTACCCTGTATGTCACTGGTCGTTAAGGGTTTTTTCAGAACATAATAGCGCAAGTCTAGCAAGAACACGCTATTTATGCACTCCCTCCAGCAGGCTTTGTGGAATAGAGCAGTCTCAACGCTGGTGGCAAGACCGTGCTATAAAACAATCAAGTCCCAAAAAAAGGCCAGTGACATACAGGGTACGTCGCTGGTCCTTAAGGGGTTAAGAGTGCTGCATCCCTCTGCAAGATATCTCACTATTTTTGACTTTTCTGAGCCTGTCAAGTCCTTCTTTTGACCCATTTTGCCAAAGGAAAGGAAGTTGCCTAATAATTATGCACACCTGATATAGGGTGTTGATGTCATTAGACCACACCCCTTCTCATTACAGAGATGCACATCACCTAATATGCTTAATTGGTAGTAGGCTTTGGAGCCTATACAGCTTGGAGTAAGACAACATGCATAAAGAGGATGATGTGGTCAAAATACTCATATGCCTAATAATTCTGCACTCCCTGTAGGATAGGTAATCATAGTATAGCTCTCTTATATAAAATTATGTTGGCAAAGCAGGGTCAATTACTAACCCACAATTTAGTCCAGAAATAGAATTTTTATTATAAGGACATCTCTCTAGAAACTCTGATTGCAAGTTTTAAATGGGTCCAGGAGCGATTATCTCTACAGCTTGGAAAGAATCGCACGTAAAACTACTTAACAATGCATATCTTACACCTTGGAAAATCTCTAAATGGTACACAGATTTTGTAGATAAATGCCCTAGATGTAGTAATATACGTGCAGATATCATCCACTCTTTTTGGAACTGCCCTAAAATAATTCAGTTTTGGTACAAGGTGGAATTCTGGCTCAATAAGGTTTTAGATAACAGAGTAAGAATTAAGTCTAAATATATTTTTTCCTTTACACCACAGAGGAACACAGAATTAATGCTAACCTTATTAATTCTGCGATAATGCTTGGCCGCAATTTAATACTAAAAAACTGGCGGCTAGATTTGGAGTTTGGCGGTAAAAGGGCTGTTAACGCTCCGCGGGTTTTTTTCTGGCCGCACCATAAATTTAACTCTGGTATCGAGAGTTCAAACAAATGCTGCGTTAGGCTCCAAAAAAGGAGCGTAGAGCATATTTAGCGCAAATGCAACTCTCGATACCAGAGTTGCTTACGGACGCGGCCGGCCTCAAAAACGTGCTCGTGCACGATTCTCCCATAGGAAACAATGGGGCTGTTTGAGCTTAAAAAAAACCTAACACCTGCAAAAAAGCAGCGTTCAGCTCCTAACGCAGCCCCATTGTTTCCTATGGGGAAACACTTCCTACGTCTGCACCTAACACTCTAACATGTACCCCGAGTCTAAACACCCCTAGCCTTACACTTATTAACCCCTAATCTGCCGCCCCCGCTATCGCTGACCCCTGCATTACACTTTTAACCCCTAATCTGCCGCTCCGTAAACCGCCGCCACCTACGTTATCCCTATGTACCCCTAATCTGCTGCCCTAACATCGCAGACCCCTATGTTATATTTATTAACCCCTAATCTGCCCCCCACAACGTCGCCGACACCTACCTACACTTATTAACCCCTAATCTGCCGAGCGGACCTGAGCGCTACTATAATAAAGTTATTAACCCCTAATCCGCCTCACTAACCCTATCATAAATAGTATTAACCCCTAATCTGCCCTCCCTAACATCGCCGACACCTACCTTCAATTATTAACCCCTAATCTGCCGACCGGAGCTCACCGCTATTCTAATAAATGTATTAACCCCTAAAGCTAAGTCTAACCCTAACACTAACACCCCCCTAAGTTAAATATAATTTTTATCTAACGAAATAAATTAACTCTTATTAAATAAATGATTCCTATTTAAAGCTAAATACTTACCTGTAAAATAAATCCTAATATAGCTACAATATAAATTACATTTATATTATAGCTATTTTAGGATTAATATTTATTTTACAGGTAACTTTGTATTTATTTTAACCAGGTACAATAGCTATTAAATAGTTAAGAACTATTTAATAGTTACCTAGTTAAAATAATTACAAATTTACCTGTAAAATAAATCCTAACCTAAGATATAATTAAACCTAACACTACCCTATCAATAAAATAATTAAATAAACTACCTACAATTACCTACAATTAACCTAACACTACACTATCAATAAATTAATTAAACACAATTGCTACAAATAAATACAATTAAATAAACTATCTAAAGTACAAAAAATAAAAAAGAACTAAGTTACAGAAAATAAAAAAATATTTACAAACATAAGAAAAATATTACAACAATTTTAAACTAATTACACCTACTCTAAGCCCCCTAATAAAATAACAAAGACCCCCAAAATAAAAAATTCCCTACCCTGTTCTAAAATACAAAAATTACAAGCTCTTTTACCTTACCAGCCCTGAACAGGGCCCTTTGCGGGGCATGCCCCAAGAATTTCAGCTCTTTTGCCTGTAAAAAAAAACATACAATACCCCCCCCCCAACATTACAACCCACCACCCACATAGCCCTAATCTAACCCAAACCCCCTTAAATAAACCTAACACTAATCCCCTGAAGATCTTCCTACCTTGTCTTCACCATCCAGGTATCACCGATCCGTCCTGGCTCCAAGATCTTCATCCAACCCAAGCGGGGGTTGGCGATCCATAATCCGGTGCTCCAAAGTCTTCCTCCTATCCGGCAAGAAGAGGACATCCGGACCGGCAAACATCTTCTCCAAGCGGCATCTTCTATGTTCTTCCATCCGATGACGACCGGCTCCATCTTGAAGACCTCCAGCGCGGATCCATCCTCTTCTTCCGACGACTAGACGACGAATGACGGTTCCTTTAAGGGACGTCATCCAAGATGGCGTCCCTCGAATTCCGATTGGCTGATAGGATTCTATCAGCCAATCGGAATTAAGGTAGGAATATTCTGATTGGCTGATGGAATCAGCCAATCAGAATCAAGTTCAATCCGATTGGCTGATCCAATCAGCCAATCAGATTGAGCTCGCATTCTATTGGCTGATCGGAACAGCCAATAGAATGCGAGCTCAATCTGATTGGCTGATTGGATCAGCCAATCGGATTGAACTTGATTCTGATTGGCTGATTCCATCAGCCAATCAGAAAATTCCTACCTTAATTCCGATTGGCTGATAGAATCCTATCATCCAATCGGAATTCGAGTGACGCCATCTTGGATGACGTCCCTTAAAGGAACCGTCATTCGTCGTCTAGTCGTCGGAAGAAGAGGATGGATCCGCGCTGGAGGTCTTCAAGATGGAGCCGGTCGTCATCGGATGGAAGAACATAGAAGATGCCGCTTGGAGAAGATGTTTGCCGGTCCGGATGTCCTCTTCTTGCCGGATAGGAGGAAGACTTTGGAGCACCGGATTATGGATCGCCAACCCCCGCTTGGGTTGGATGAAGATCTTGGAGCCAGGACGGATCGGTGAACCTGGCATGGTGAAGACAAGGTAGGAAGATCATCAGGGGCTTAGTGTTAGGTTTATTTAAGGGGGGTTTGGGTTAGATTAGGGGTATGTGGGTGGTGGGTTGTAATGTTGGGGGGGGGTATTGTATGTTTTCTTTTACAGGCAAAAGAGCTGAACTTCTTGGGGCATGCCCCGCAAAGGGCCCTGTTCAGGGCTGGTAAGGTAAAAGAGCTTGTAACTTTTTAAATTTAGAATAGGGTAGGGAATTTTTTATTTTGGGGGTCTTTGTTATTTTATTAGGGGGCTTAGAGTAGGTGTAATTAGTTTAAAATTGTTGTAATATTTTTCTTATGTTTGTAAATATTTTTTTATTTTCTGTAACTTAGTTCTTTTTTATTTTTTGTACTTTAGATAGTTTATTTAATTGTATTTATTTGTAGCAATTGTGTTTAATTAATTTATTGATAGTGTAGTGTTAGGTTAATTGTAGGTAATTGTAGGTAGTTTATTTAATTATTTTATTGATAGGGTAGTGTTAGGTTTAATTATAACTTAGGTTAGGATTTATTTTACAGGTAAATTTGTAATTATTTTAACTAGGTAACTATTAAATATTTCTTAACTATTTAATAGCTATTGTACCTGGTTAAAATAAATACAAAGTTACCTGTAAAATAAATATTAATCCTAAAATAGCTATAATATAAATGTAATTTATATTGTAGCTATATTAGGATTTATTTTACAGGTAAGTATTTAGCTTTAAATAGGAATCATTTATTTAATAAGAGTTAATTTATTTCGTTAGATAAAAATTATATTTAACTTAGGGGGGTGTTAGGGTTAGACTTAGCTTTAGGGGTTAATACATTTATTAGAATAGCGGTGAGCTCCGGTCGGCAGATTAGGGGTTAATAATTGAAGGTAGGTGTCGGCGATGTTAGGGAGGGCAGATTAGGGGTTAATACTATTTATGATAGGGTTAGTGAGGCGGATTAGGGGTTAATAACTTTATTATAGTAGCGCTCAGGTCCGGTCGGCAGATTAGGGGTTAATAAGTGTAGGTAGGTGTCGGCGACGTTGTGGGGGGCAGATTAGGGGTTAATAAATATAACATAGGGGTCGGCGATGTTAGGGCAGCAGATTAGGGGTACATAGGGATAACGTAGGTGGCGGCGGTTTACGGAGCGGCAGATTAGGGGTTAAAAGTGTAATGCAGGGGTCAGCGATAGCGGGGGCGGCAGATTAGGGGTTAATAAGTGTAAGGCTAGGGGTGTTTAGACTCGGGGTACATGTTAGAGTGTTAGGTGCAGACGTAGGAAGTGTTTCCCCATAGGAAACAATGGGGCTGCGTTAGGAGCTGAACGCTGCTTTTTTGCAGGTGTTAGGTTTTTTTTCAGCTCAAACAGCCCCATTGTTTCCTATGGGAGAATCGTGCACGAGCACGTTTTTGAGGCCGGCCGCGTCCGTAAGCAACTCTGGTATCGAGAGTTGTATTTGCGGTAAAAATGCTCTACGCTCCTTTTTTGGAGCCTAACGCAGCATTTGTTTGAACTCTCGATACCAGAGTTAAATTTATGGTGCGGCCAGAAAAAAACCCGCGGAGCGTTAACAGCCCTTTTACCGCCAAACTCTAAATCTAGCCGTATATATGCACAGATAATCTTTGAACAAATGAATATATCCCCTCTAGATGAGAAAAAGATTAAAAAAGAATTCTGAAATGGTTAAGAGTTATCCTATCTTACCCGCGGACAATTCAATTTTCTCTCATCTGTAACTTTCGCAGAACAGAATTTTTTGAATCACTGATTTTATTAAACGTTTTCCCGACTGAATGGTACTGATATCTTGGGAGGCTAGAGGGGGAACCGGAGCCTACCCTACACCTATCCCAATAACAAAGGCAAAAATCCTTGTGGGGCTTTGGTGGGGGGGGGGGGGGGCGTGGGGGCGCGAGGAGAGGAACCTTACTTTTTTTTTTTTTTTTCCTTATTTTACTTTTGTATTTATTTATTTTATTTTTGTGTTTTTTTTTTGTTTTTTTTTGGTTTGTTTGTTAAGATATCTACCCTACAAATAACATAGAGAGAAAAAGAGTCGGCATGTTTAAAGAGTAAACATAGTAGCGAGATTGTAACTACATCTGTTGTATAATAATGTACGGTATATATGAAAGTAATTTGGGATCTCTCTGCTGAGTTTATACATTTTTGTTTATAGGGAAATCATTGTCACACGGGACTACCTATGTTTAATTATAAATTTGTTATCAAAAATGTTCCCGTGTAATATTGTTTAGCATAAGGATGGCAATAATCGATTGTGCTGTTGGGTTTAGAATTTGTATACTTGGAAAACTATTGCTATATGTAACTATACATCTCTAAGTATAAACATATTGCTTAGAACTTTTTGCTTTAATGCTTTCTCTTTGCCGTTCTTTTTCCCAAAAGTTTATAATATGTATGTCTGAAAAATCAATAAAAAACTTTGAAACAAACAAAAAAAAACTTTCAAGACTCAGAGCACAATTTTAAACAACTTCCTAATTAATTTCTTTTACCTAAATGTGCACAATCGTTTTATATGCACACTTTCTGAGGCTCCAGCTCCTACTGAGCATGTGCAAGAACAGTATATACGTTTTGTGATTGGCTGATGGCTGTCACATAATGCAGGGAAGGAAATTGTAACTAAGACATTTCTCAGAAAAAATAATTCTACTGTGTTTACTGGCCCTTTAGTGGGTTGTGGTTTCAAATAACCAAACCAGCTATTTCATAAACTTATTTTCACTTTTATATCTCGTCTGCTGAGGACAATTAGGGACATATATTAAACAGTCAATATGAGATAGTGTGCAGATAATGGCTGTCTGGAAACATTTTTAACCTTGTTTAACACACTATTTTATTGACTGGTTTATATCTTTGCCTAAATGTCTGTAATAGAAGAGATATATAAGGGGAAACCTAAGTTTCAATGTGGTGGCACCCAGTACTTACCCAGACCTGTTTGGGGTTAACTGCCTGTGACTCTGGGGACAGCATAGCTTCCTGTGATTGCCATTAAGCACCCATGGCTGAGCATGTTGCAGGGTCATGGGATGTTTACCCAGTCCAGTCTGAGAGTGCTGTCCCCTTCCATGTTTTGTATATGTCTAGGGTGATTACATAAGTCTGTAAACCCTTGACTTCTTCCCAGTTTGTTTGATTGAGAGCTGACATTTGTATGGCTGTATTAGGGACCAAGGTTTTGGAAGGGACCTTGACGTGGTACCTGGGCTTGCCCCATTTGGCCAAATGCAGTAACTAACCTTTTCATTTTTGCTTTTAATCTTAGTTGAGAGCTTGTGAGTGCTGGACTTTCTCTGTGTGTTGTATTAATTTGTTTTGTAATTTTCCCTATGGGCCTTGCACCCAAACTAGGGTTGCCACCCAGCCGGTATTTTACCGGCACAGCCGGTAATTGCCGATAAGGAGCCGGTGCCGGCATTAGTAAAATACCGGCAATGTAATAGCTGGTTTTTATTTTTTTCTAACCAATGTCTCTTTAACTTCATTACTTATATATATATATATATGTGCATTTTAAAAAATAAATAAATCGCGTTTAAGAATGAGCTGATTTGGTTAAACAAATGTACAGTTCAGCAGATATATATGTTCTGATATGATATATATATATATATGTTTCCCTTACAAGACATGTCGGCTTTGGATTCACAGAGGTTCAGAAGAGATCATCGATGCGTCTGTCACTTCTTTGCATTTGGTCAGTGCTATCTTTTCTGCTTAACGTGTGTTGGTTCTCGTGTATCCAGATGAGGTGTCCTTGCACCCGGGCCATTAGCTAATTAATGAACCACTGCATCACCTCTACAGTTGACTGTTTTTAGACTCTTTTCATGTTTTAGAAGTTTGCTTTTAGAAGTTTGGTTTATTATTATTATTTTTTGTTTTTATGTGCATGGATCCATGTTCTTTTATATTTTATATTTTGTTTTGAAGTATATTGTTTTAAGTGAAGTGTTGTAATAAACATTTAGCTCCAACATTTAGTTTCCAGAAATTCTCCTCGGTACCATAGCCTCCATTTGGTTAGGCGCTCTGTACATCATTACCCATTACCAATTAATGAACCACCACCATTAATTGGCATAGTTGCCTCTTCCTAACTTTGTAGTAGTTGGCAAGTTTTGCAGTGTCCGATACTGATATTACAGATGTGACAAGTTTGTCCCTGAGGCAGGAGGAGGGATGGTAAGTGGTGCTTTTACTTATAAATGCAAAACATGCATACTGACTTAGTAGGGGAATTTTGCGTAATGACACATGTGACACCAAGCATATACAGAGTGACACAGGGAAATTAACAGCACACAAGCAGCTTAATGTTAGAGAGTTTCATGACTAAAGTTGTTTGTAAAAGCTATCAATGTTAAGTTGTGGCTACTTTTAAATATATACTGTATGCAAAAATGTTTTCTTTGGTTTAATTATTTAAGGGACAATAAACTATTTTTATTCGTTTTAAATATCTAGCAGCATGCTAGAAATTAAAACTGTATACACGTCTGTTAAAATGGTGCCTATATATGTTTTCTGTCATTTAGGATTAAAACTCCCAATACAGGTGGCCCTCGTTTTACAACGGTTCAATTTACACCGTTTCAGAAAAACAACCTTTTTTCCAGTCATGTGACTGCTATTGAAAAGCATTGAGAAGCAGTGCATTTATTAAAATAGCCAGTAGGTGGAGCTGTCCGCTTGTGCTGCAGCAAAGCCAAGCAAGCTGAAATTAATCAGTTTAACCAGACCTGAGCTATCAAGCAGATTTCAAAGGAATAAGATCTTCCTGTCTATAAATCAGTCCAGATTGGAATTCATAGAAAGAACTGTTTGCAGAAAAATGCAAGTGAAGTATGTGTTGTGTGATTATTTTATTAGGTTTATAATGCTGTTTAGCAAATGTTTTTGTTCATTTAACTTAGTTTAATTATATATTCTGTGTTGTGTGATTATATTATTAGGTTTATAATGCTGTTTAGCATTTAAAGTCTTCATTTCAGAGCTTTAAAAATAATGTATTAGGTGTTATTATGACAATTTTGAGAGGGGCCTGGAACCTATCTCCCTCACTTCCCATTGACTTACATTATAAACTGGGTTTCAAGTTACAACTGTTTCGATTTACAACCATTCCTTCTGGAACCTAACCCCAGCGTAAACTGAGGGCTACCTGTACTGAAATAGTTGTCCTACACCAGCTCTTTAAAGTACAAATGTGTTGTAACTCCCAGTTATGTCACAACACTATTTATAAACATTCCTTTATAAATTTAGAAGGCAAACTGTGTGGCATTTTTACTCATTTATACTTTTATTTATCTTCTTATTTTTACTGTAAATGTACTCAATATTCACAGCACTGTTGATTATGCTGTTTTATTTTTAAAAAAATTTGTATTATAAATAAATGATGACAATAAATATAGAACATAAATTGGATTGTCACGTTTCTATGCGCTCAGTGTTGGGAGGAAAATGAAACGTATACACTAAACAAATATATAAACAACAAAAAATAGAGAGAACAAGAAAGGAGATTGAGCTAGGGTTGCCAACTTGTCACCCAGCCGGTATTATACCTGTATAATTTCATTTAACATCTGTCTGACTGTCTCTATAACCCAGTGTATTAGATGCCACATGCCTGTACTAAACCAGGGGTTGCAATCATTGAGCAACATTGGAGCCTGAAGCTCAATCTCGTAGGAGTATGCAACATTGAGTGAATCTGCCTCTTTTGTGGCTCCGCCCTTTTGTGGCTCCGCCCTCACCCATGGCCGGTATTTTTTTAAGGAAAAGGTGGCAACCATAACCCAGACCTGTCTGGGGTTAACTACCTGTGACTCTGCAGACAGCACAGCTTCCGTGAGTGCCATTGAACACCCAGGGCTGAGCATGTTGCAGGGTTATGAAATGTGTACCCAGTCTAGTCTGAGAGTTTAGTCCCCTTCCGTGTTTTGTGTGTTGAATAATCTGAAAAATCTGTTTTTATAAATAAAATGTAACAAGTTGGTTTCTGGTTGATCCTGCAACATACTGACTACAAGCTTACATTATTGGGGATGCAACCCAAAACTTTTCTTTTGTGATTCAGACAGAGTATAACATTTTTTAAAAGTTTTGAATTTACTTCTATAATCAAATTTGCTTCTTTTCCATGGTATTCTTTATTGAAGGAAATAGTGCTGCCATCTAGTTCTCTTGATAATGGATAACAGTTTTGCAAAATTGCTGCCATATAATGCTCCAGACATGTTCTTACTCCTAAGCTTACTTTTCTGCTTTTCCATAAAAGGATACCAAGAGAACAAAGTCATTTTGATAATTAGATGTAAATTGGAAAATTGTTTAAAATTGCAGGCTGTATCTGAATCATGAAAGAAAAATGTGGGTTTCATGTCCCTTTAATTACTTTACTGTCTATTATCTGCACATCTAGTTTACAATCACTTATACCACTTATAATTACTTATAGTAAAGTACATATATTCCTTCAGTATTCAGATAGAGCGCACAATTAAAAAAAAAAAAAAAAGTTTGAATTTGCTCAAATAATGCACATTACCTTTCTAATAACATCCTATATAGTAAAAGGCCAAGTGTGTTTGTAAGAAGCTGTCATGCGCAGTAGAGACAGCACGAAGACAAACACACCTGGCCTTTGAGTCCCTAACTGAATATCTGCACCGCGACAGAAGTGGGCGTGACCGGGCGCGACCGGGGGCGTGGCCAGGCATGAATTGCCATGAAGGGGCGTGGCCGGCCATGAAGGGAGGTGGTTGGGCGTGAAAGGGCATGGCCGGGCGCGGTCACGCAATAGGTGGAAGATGGGAGAGAAATAGAGAGAGGGGAGAGAGATAGAGAGGGGGAGAGAGATAGAGAGGGGGGAGAGAGAGAGGGGGAGAGACAGCAAAAGACAGGGGGAGAGAGACAGCAAAAGAGAGGGGGGAGAGAGACAGCAAAAGAGAGAAGGGGAGAGAGACAGCAAAAGAGAGAGAGGGAGAGAGAGAGGGGGAGAGAGACAGCAAAAGACAGGGGGGAGAGAGACAGCAAAATAGAGGGGGGAGAGAGCTCAAAAGAGATGGGGGAGAGAGAAAGCTCAAAAGAGAGGGTGAGAGAGAGAGCAAAAGAGAGGGGGAGGGAGAGAGCGCAAGAGGTGGGACCGCTGTACTGCAAAAAATGGCCCATGTGAACGGGCTTTAGGACTAGTATACAATATTTCACAAAAATTAAAGCAGGAAACAAATGCATAAAATTTTAAATAATGGATGACAATGTGACAGGAGTTTCTCCATCAGCATATCCCTAAGAGAGCGATGTCTATTGCTTGACTACTCCAATTAAGGCACGTTATGGGGAGAAATTTGGCCATTGAAAAACAATGCTAGCAAACACAGTTGGCTAGATTACGAGTTTTGCGTTTTAGTGAAAAAGCAGCGTTATCAGGTTATAACGCTGCTTTTTCACTACCGCTGGTATTACGAGTCTTGCAGATTTAGGGGCACCGCACACTTTTTTGGCCTTAACGCAAATCGACTTACGCAAATTGCGTATAGTCTTTTTTCAATGGGATTGTAATAGCGCCGGTATTACAAGCTTGTCCTGGGAGGCCAAAAAGTGAGCGGTACACCCTGTCCCGTCTAGATTCGTAACGCATTCTAAAGTCAGTAGTTATGAGTTTTACACTACAAAGCTGTAGCATAAAATTCATAACTAAAGTGCTATAAAGTACACTAACACCCATAAACTACCTATTAACCCCTAAACCGAGGCCCTCCCGCATCGCAAATGCTAAAATACAATTATTAACCCCTAATCTGCCGCTCTGGACATCGCCGCCACTATAATAAACATATTAACCCCTAAACCGCTGTACTCCCGCATCTCAAACACTAGTTAAATATTATTAACCCCTAATCTGCTGCCCCCAATGTCGCCGCCACCTACATAAATTTATTAACCCCTAATCTGCCGCTCCCGACATCGCCGCCACTAGAATAAACATATTAACCCCTAAACCGCTGCACTCCCGCATCGCAAACACTAGTTAAATATTATTAACCCCTAATCTGCTGTCCCTAACATCGCCGCCACCTATCTACATTTATTAACCCCTAATCTGCCGCCCCCAAAGTTAATATGTTTATTATAGTGGTGGCGATGTCCGTAGCGGCAGATTAGGGGTTAATAAGTATAATGTAGGTGTCTGCGATATAGGGGGCGGCAGATTAAGGGTTAATAAGTGTAAGATTAGGGGTGTTTAGACTCAGGGTTATGTTAGGGTGTTAGGTGTAAACATAAATTTAGTTTTCCCATAGGAATCAAGGGGGCTGCGTTACTGAGCTTTACGCTGCTTTATTGCAGGTGTTAGACTTTTTCTCAGCCGGCTCTCCCCATTGATGGCTATGGGGAAATTGTGCACGAGCACGTACAACCAGCTCACCACTGACTTAAGCAGCGCTGGTATTGGAGTGCGGTATGGAGCTCAATTTTGCTCTACGCTCACTTCTTGTCTTTTAACGTTGGGTTTAGGAAAACCTGTAATACTAGCGCTGTAGGAAAGTGAGAATAACGTGCAAGTTAGTACCGCACCCCTCATAACGCAAAACTCGTAATCTGGCTGAGTGTTAATTATTATAATTATTATTATCAGTTAGTTGTAGAGCGCCAACAGGTTCCGCAGCGCTAAAGATATGGGTCTAATATGCACGGTGACAGTTATGGGAGACAAAGGGATAGAGGGCCCTGCCAAGAGTTTCACTGTTGTAAATCATCTCTCATGAAAGTGATCTACAAAACAGCTAGGTTCGTAGGCTTACATGCTAAGGGGGTTCGAGGGGATAACTAAAGGAGGAGAAGAACTAAGATAGAAAGATGTTAGTGTATATTATATGCATCCCTAAACAGTAGAGTCTTTAAGGATCACTTGAACGTTTGAAAACTAGGGGAGAGTCGTGTAAAGCGAGGCAGAGAGTTCCACAAAATAGGGGCCAGTCTGGAGAAGTCTTGTAGACGGGAATGTGAGGAGGTAACAAGAGAGGAGGAGAGAAGGAGGTCATGAGCAGCAGACTGAAGGGAACGGGATGGCGAGTATCTGTAAACTAGGTCGGAGATATAGGGTGGAGCAGTGTTATTGAGAGCTTTAAAAGTTATAGTCAGGGTTTTTTGTTTTATTCTGGAGGTTAGAGGAAGCCATTGAAGGGACTGGCAAAGAGGTTCAGCAGATGAGGAGCGACGTTTAAGGAAGATCAGCCTGGCAGAGGTATTTGTTATGGTTTGTAAGGGAGTTAGATGGCAGCTAGGGAGGTCAGAGAGGATGGAGTTGCAATAGTCAAGGCTGGAAATGATGAGAGAGTGGATTAGTTGTGTCTTGTGTGAGGAAGTGGCGAATTTTGGAGATGTTTTTAAGGTGGAGGCGGCAGGAATTGGCCAAAGACTGGATGTGGGGAGTGAAAGAGAGATTTGAGTCAAGTGTGACCCCAAGACATCAGGCATGCAGGGTTGGGGTTAATTAATGTAGATTATGTAGAGACAAGTTCCAGTCATTACACACACACACACACATATATATATATATATATATATATATATATATATATATATAGGATACAAGAAAGAAGGCGAGGACTCAGGAACTTGAAGCCAGGTGACTTTATTCGATATACAGGGTGAGTAGCACTAACACAGGTGTGCAAGGGGTTCTAGATCTGACGCGTTTCGCGCATGCTAACATGCGCTTCATCAGAGATCTAGTAGTGTTACATGTGAAGGGGTTATATAGAGAACATCAGCCAATAGAACATAATTCAAAAAAATGGGCAGCACTGATCCCAGCACTGATCCCTGTGATGATTAAGTGAAACTAGTTGTGAATGTGAATTAACTAGGGTAAATAAATAACTAAGTGACGTCAGTGAGTGACCATCAAAAATCTGTTGATTAGTAAAAAAGTAAGTGCCAGGGGAAAAAAAAAAAAAGGAGCAATTATTTTAAAGTGGTGTTTGAATTAAGGTGATAATAAGTTGATTAAAATGAACTATTGGCAAAATATTAATTACATTCAGGATAGAGGACAGATAGCTAGGAGTGGAAAGGGGTAGGGGAAGATATTCTCCACCTCTAAACTCCATAGCTATATAAAACAGCACACATCATAAGAGTGCATTAAAATATCTTTTTTTACTTTGTTTCTTTTTTTTGTATTTTTATTTTTTTATTCCCTTTCTTTTCACCTCGTGATATTGTTCTTAATTTTACTAAGCTCTTTTGAAGACAAATCTTTTAGTTAGTTTGATCCGGGGATCACTAGGAATCAATGTTAGGGTATTCCTAAATTTTGTAAGTTGGTTTTCTCTATGAAATTTATGACATTGGATTCCTGTATTGGTAACAGGGACAATTGTAATGTTTCCTGTACCATTAAAACACTCATTACAGTTTACAGGACTAAGTTTTGAGTGAACTAATAAGTTAAGGTGGGCACTATTACTGAAAGAAACAGGATTAAGTTTGAAAATGAAGAGCAGAAGGGTACAAAGAGGGAAATCTAAAAATGTTGGGCAGAGGTATTTGTTATGGTTTGTAAGGGAGTTAGATGGCAGCTAGGGAGGCCAGAGAGGATGGAGTTGCAATAGTCAAGGCTGGAAATGATGAGAGAGTGGATTAGTTGTGTCTTGTTTGAGGAAGTGGCGAATTTTGGAGATGTTTTTAAGGTGGAGGCGGCAGGAATTGGCCAAAGACTGGATGTGGGGAGTGAAAGAGAGATTTGAGTCAAGTGTGACCCCAAGACATCAGGCATGCAGGGTTGGGGTTAATTAATGTAGATTATGTAGAGACAAGTTCCAGTCATTACAGACACACACACACATATATATATATATATATATATATATATATATAATTGCTAAGGGGTTAATCAGTAGCAAGTGAATCAGCATGTTAGATTTTTCAAGAAATTGACATTGTTTGCCTTTAGCCAGGAACCATATATAAGGGAGACATATAGTCAGGGGCCACTAATAATCTTTTGTGCCAAAGACCTACTAATGAAATAATACTTATTGTTAGTGTATATTATATGCATCCCTAAACAGTAGAGTCTTTAAGGATCACTTGAACGTTTGAAAACTAGGGGAGAGTCGTGTAAAGCAATAGGGGCCGTCTGGAGAAGTCTTGAAGACGGGAATGTGAGGAGCTAACAAGAGAGGAGGAGAGAAGGAGGTCATGAGCAGCAGAGTGAAGGGAATGGGATGGCGAGTATCTGTAAACTAGGTCGGAGATATAGGGTGGAGCAGTGTTATTGAGAGCTTTAAAAGTTATAGTCAGGATTTTTTGTTTTATTCTGGAGGTTAGAGGAAGCCAGTGAAGGGACTGGCAAAGAGGTTCAGCAGATGAGGAGCGACGTGTAAGGAAGATCAGCCTGGCAGAGGTATTTGTTATGGTTTGTAAGGGAGTTAGATGGCAGCTAGGGAGGCCAGAGAGGATGGAGTTGCAATAGTCAAGGCTGGAAATGATGAGAGAGTGGATTAGTTGTGTCTTGTTTGAGGAAGTGGCGAATTTTGGAGATGTTTTTAAGGTGGAGGCGGCAGGAATTGGCCAAAGACTGGATGTGGGGAGTGAAAGAGAGATCTGAGTCAAGTGTGACCCCAAGACATCAGGCATGCAGGGTTGGGGTTAATTAATGTAGATTATGTAGAGACAAGTTCCATTCATTACACACACACACACATATATATATATCATTGCTAAGGGGTTAATCAGTAGCAAGTGAATCAGCATGTTAGAATTTTCAAGAAATTGACATTGTTTGCCTTTAGCCAGTAACCATATATAAGGGAGGCATATAGTCAGGGGCCACTAATAATCGTTTGTGCCAAAGACCTACTAATGAAATAATAATTATTCACCTATTAAAAATCTAAGCGTATGAAATTATATATATATATATATAGACTCATACATAGAGAAGTACAAAAAACAAAAACTAAATGTGTTTCAAATACTGAGAGACTGAATGTTAAAAGGTGACTAAAGATGGAATCTGGCACCAAATAACTATAACAAATATAAATAAAATTAGCAAAGCTCAACATTGGAAATCTGTAAGCAAAAGCATTCTGCATCACTAGTACTGTTATGTGGTGGTGTTTCCATCTCTAGTGACTTATTTACATTTATTCATTGTGGAAGTGTAACTTGCAGACCAATGATTGATTTAGTAAATGGTAACAACATTAGGAATTCCCCTGAGATAATATATTGACTGCTCCTCTGTCCTGTTGCTCTCTGCACCCTTTCCTGACCTCCTCAGTATCCCTGTGTGGTGCTGTTAGTTGCAGTAAGAGACGAGGGACTGTGCTGGGATAGTGAAGGGGAGGAAACAGTGCAGAGAACATGTGCTTTGCTCCTTATCTAAGGCAGTAAATTATAAAGAAACCAGGATTGTTAATTACAATAGATAAAAATCAGCACCAAGGCTGTGTGAGCAGAGGGCTTTCTCTCACACATCTCTCAAGGCTGCAACTCACAGTCTAGCTGTTAAAGGGACATTCCGGTCAAAATATGTTTCTATTCAAAGATGTAATTCATCTATGTGTATTTATATTTGCAATATACATGTATTGGCAAAAATGCTTCTAGTAAAAGTTATCACTGTTTTAGTGTTAGCATTTTTCTCTGCATGGTCATGTGAAGCATAGCTAGATATTCTCAGTGCATTTTAAATACTGCAGCTGCTCAAAATGCCAGTGGGGATTGTATCATGTCAACAATTAACACATTTAGTCATCACCAGATGTTAAAACACCTTAGGTTCTCTGAGCAAGTGTTGTGTTTAAAATGCTGGTGCACATGAAACAGCTATAGCTTTTACTATGGTGCTGGTGCAATTTTTGTTAATTCATGTCTATTACAAAAATGCTTCTATTCAAAACTGAAATGCATCCACGTGCATTCCCATTTTAGCTGGAAGATATGTGCTTACAAAAATAGTGCTGAGGAGTGCATTCTAGCTTCATATTATTCTGTATGACTGGCAGCCTTCGGGTTCCTCACTTACCCCCTGCCAGAGCCTCAGTGCTTATTCCACATATGCTGTTGTCTGCCCAATGCACCCTGTTAGCATATTATACCCTGTGCATTGCAGGACAATGCGTACTAAGGACCAGACCATAATTACATCACAGCACTGTCACAACATTCATTATACTCCTCATTGTCCAAGTCAAGTCAAGTCAAGAATACTTTATTAGCATGACATTAAATATGTGTTGCCAAAGTAATATGTTACAACAAAACAGTCCAACTCGGGAGACATATTTGTTGAGGGCATAAACTAGAGCATTTCAGTTAATTATCAGGCTATCTATCTTTACATTACTACCTCTTGTAAAATCTATGACATTTATAAAATGTATATCATTGATCATGTACTTCCAAGTTATTTTGACCCTCCCAAACTTTATTTTTAATATATTTTTATTTATTTCAAGCAGATATGTACAGAAATGTTTACTTCATAAACATAAGAGTAAAATATAAAATAAAAATAAACATAAGAAGGAAAGGGTTACATAAACAACTGTGTCTCCCAAAAAAGATCAGTTTCCAATAAATCATAAAGTCATGGTGAGTACAAGACAAAAAGGTAATATCTTTTCCTTCTAGGGGTACTTTAAATCTAACGATATCCTATACCACCAGTAAAGTTTAACACATTAACATGCATACTCTAAATGATCAACTTCAAAGAAAAGAACGAGAAAAAGAAATCAACAATCTTAATCAGACTGCAAAAGGATTAACTCTATGTAATGAGATCAGTAAACATTCTTGTGGGATTGTCTCCTTTTGATTGGACGATCATTAATACACATATAGACAATGTTACATGTCTAGTATTGCTTCTTGCATGATACCAATGCAAAACCAGTCAATTGAAAATGTATTTTATCCATTAGTAGGCAAATTCACTTCTATATGTAAAGACAAGAATTGGAAATATAAGCGCTAAAGTTAAGGATACCCAGGAAGGGGGGAGAGGGACTACTACCTACATAATAGTCTTTACAATTATAATAACACCATCCAAGACGAGAGAAGTTTGTTAGAGGCAATCCAACTTATCACTAGCTTAGATTTTTTAAACATCTGGAGAGATTGAAGTTGAGCATTTATCGGGAGTGTCCCTATAACATTTAGCCATTTGTTAAAGATGGCTTTCATTTTTTTCTTTGAATGTGTCACAATATGATATTGTTCCAACGTCATCTAGTTTATCGCGCCTTTGCAAACTTCAGCAATGGAGGGCGCATGGGGTGATTTCTAGTTATTTAGAATTAGGTTTCAACCCTGAAGAATCGCTGTGCTAATAAGCTTAAAGGGATAGGAAAGTCAAAATTAAACTTGCATGATTCAGATAGAGCATGTCATTTTAATTCACTTTTAATTTCACTTCTATTTTCAAATGTGCTTCGTTCTCTTAGTCTCCCTTGTTAAATAAATGAATATGCACATATAATACACTAGTGTGATCTGCTGCTAATTGGTGCCTGCACATACTTGTCTCTTGTGATTGGCTAAATAGATATTTTCAGCTTCCTGTCAGTAGTGCAATGTTGTCCCTTCAGCAATGGATAACAAGAGAATGAAGAAAATTTGATAATAGAATCAAATTGGAAAGTTGTTTAAAATTGTATGTTCTATCTGAATAATAAAATAAAATTTTGGGGTTAACTATCCCTTTAAAAATGATTCCCTCTCTTGGGCCTCTATATAGAAATAACATTTGTTTCCTGTCAATCCTATATGTCTAAGTACTTTAATCAGCCAATAATTGATTTTCTGCCAAAATTGTAGGATCTGGGGACAGTACCAGAAACAATGCAAGTTATCAGCATTAAAGGGACACTAAACCCCCAAAAATTATTTCATGATTCAGGTAGAGAATACAATTTTAAACAACTTTCCAAATTACTTCTATTATCTAATTTGCTTCATTCTTTAGATATCCTTTGTTGAAGAAATAACAATGCACATGGGTGAGCCAATCACACGAGGCCTCTATGTGCATCTACCAATCAGCAGCTACTGAGCATATCTAGATATGCTTTTCAGCAAAGCATATCAAGAGAATGAAGCAAATTAGATAATAGAAGTAAATTCAAAAGTTGTTTAAAATGGCATGCTCTTTCTAAATCATGAAAGAAAAAAATTGGGTTTCATGTCTCTTTAACCTCTCTACATTTGTGGCAATATATGTTATCATTTTTAAACCATTTTGAGAGTTTCAACATTGTGCAATATACAGTAGTTGATTAACAACTTTGAAATGAGACTCTCTCCATGTTATTATATGTGAAGCTTTTATAATATTGTTCAAACTGGCTGTCAACTCATCTTCTAGAAGTTCAGGGAAATCTTTTTTTTATTTGTTATATAACACTTGAATGTGTTTTTTTCCCCTGGTATGAAAGGGCTGTATAATAGGCCGCTGAGATTGAGTGTTTCCCTTGGATATAAAGTTGAATAACCTTTTCTAGATCACCCAGCTGCCAATTAGTATCACAGTTAGCTCACAGATTATCCAAAAAATGCCTCACCTGAAGATAAGAAAAAAATACACCCTAGATATTTGAAATTCAGCTATGATTACTTCAAATGTTTTGATTTGACCTAATGTATCATCTAATAGCTGTTTTACATTTATAAGGGAAGAGAAAAAAGAAAGAGCGCACAAAACGACTCAAGTGTAAATTTTATTAGAACATACTGCACACATTATGTTGCACTTACTGAATAAAATGTTAAAAACAGCATTCAGGATAAACCCCTCGTTCCTCAGCGTTTTTACTGCCTCACACTGCAGCCTATGAAGTCAGTGTATCCAGATGTTAGTCAAACAGCGTCTGTACAGGGCTATCCGAGTGCCCTGAATGTCTGCTTTACAGAAATAATTTATTTTAGTTGATGTATTTATTTTTTTTCTTCTTCCAGACATTGATGAGTGTGCCAACGATCAACAGCTCTGTGGAACCGGACGCTGTGAAAACACTCCAGGAAGCTACCGGTGTGTGTGTCCTTCAGGATTCAGTCTTAGCCCCCAGGGCAATGCAGCCACGATGGGCGGGACCTTGTTTTGCGCGCTTTGCAGCGCAGTTCCGTCTGCGGATTCAGGGAGCGGTTTTACTGTTGCGTCTCCTTACGGCTCCTGCATTAACTGGTGATAGAGCGATCAAGAGGAGTATCACCAGTTAATGCAGGAGCCCTTCACATATCATTGTCCCTGCAACTGAGGTTTGGATTTACCCGGTTTGATTTGAGCTGCACAAGAAAGTACTCGTGTTTGGAAACAAAGTGACACTGGAAATTTAAAGGGACATCTCCCTTTTGATACTTATATCCTTTTGGAACAGTTTTGAACTTCCTTAAACATTTGGAATAACAAGAGGTACTGTGGATTATAAACATCAAGTGTGCCAATGATATTAACTTTTTAATCCATTTTTATTCAATTTTTCTTCATGCACTTTTTAATTGTTTTTGTTTTTTTATATATATTTTTTATATGTTTTTATATATATTTATATTTATACTTATAGAAAAAAGTATATATGTATATCAATTGAGGTTAATATTTATTTATTTATTTATTTATATACTGGGTACAGTTCTTATACGTATAGCGCAATTTACTTTCTTCAGTTCTAGTTTTTACATTTATAAGGCCCTTATCTTTCCATTCCTTAAAAGCTTCATTTTGTATACTTGGTGGGAAATTAGGGTTACCCAGAATTGGCAAATATCCAGAGGCACAAAAACTAGCTCCTATGCCTTTACAATATAACTGCAATGCGTGTATAGTATTTTTAAACACCACTGATTTTGCAATTTTCCTCGGTACGTTCACCAGGGCAATGTAGAAGAGCTTGCAATTAAAAGGGAGTGCATATTTCTATTTCTTGTTGGAGATGAGTGACATAGTTCCCTTCGGTAATCCAGTCTAGGGCAAATTTTAGTAATGCTGCTAAATGATATAGTTTTTAATTGGGTAGGGTTAGGCCGTCTGCTCAGGTGTGGCGACTGAGTATTTCTGCTGAACATCTACATCTCTTCCCCTACCATACAAAAAAAAAGTGAACATCCTATTAAATGTATTGATATCTTTCTGTTTTAAAATCAGTGGTATATTCTGCAGTAGATATAGAACATGAGGAAAGATAATAGATTAAATTAGCATTATCCTCGCAGAGATTGAAATTGGGAGGTGCAGCCAGGCTTTAAAACTTTCATTACATTTATCCAGGCATGATATGAAGTACCAGTCCTTAGGATTTTTACTAATATTAATACCCAGATATTTAATTTGCTCAGACATATATGAAAGTAGAGTGATGACGCCGCTCAAACCTGGGGGTGTGCAGTTGCTGCTGTCCAATCCAGGTTAAAGACTCCCGGCAAGCCCTTCCAGAGATCAGCGTACACTGTTGGCATGGTGCCAAACAAAAAACGGAGCCGAGCCAGCCACAAAAAACATAATTTATGCTTACCTGATAAATTCCTTTCTTCTGTTGTGTGATCAGTCCACGGGTCATCATTACTTCTGGGATATAACTCCTCCCCAACAGGAAATGCAAGAGGATTCACCCAGCAGAGCTGCATATAGCTCCTCCCCTCTACGTCAGTCCCAGTCATTCGACCAAGAATCAACGAGAAAGGAGTAACCAAGGGTGAAGTGGTGACTGGAGTATAATTTAAAAGATATTTACCTGCCTTAAAACAGGGCGGGCCGTGGACTGATCACACAACAGAAGAAAGGAATTTATCAGGTAAGCATAAATTATGTTTTCTTCTGTTATGTGTGATCAGTCCACGGGTCATCATTACTTCTGGGATACCAATACCAAAGCAAAAGTACACGGATGACGGGAGGGATAGGCAGGCTCATTATACAGAAGGAACCACTGCCTGAAGAACCTTTCTCCCAAAAATAGCCTCCGAAGAAGCAAAAGTGTCAAATTTGTAAAATTTGGAAAAAGTATGAAGCGAAGACCAAGTTGCAGCCTTGCAAATCTGTTCAACAGAGGCCTCATTCTTAAAGGCCCAAGTGGAAGCCACAGCTCTAGTGGAGTGAGCTGTAATTCTTTCAGGAGGCTGCTGTCCAGCAGTCTCATAGGCTAAACGTATTATGCTACGAAGCCAAAAAGAGAGAGAGGTAGCAGAAGCTTTTTGACCTCTCCTCTGTCCAGAATAAACGACAAACAGGGAAGAAGTTTGGCGAAAATCTTTAGTTGCCTGCAAGTAGAACTTGAGGGCACGAACTACATCCAGATTGTGTAGAAGACGTTCCTTCTTTGAAGAAGGATTTGGACACAAGGATGGAACAACAATCTCTTGATTGATATTCCTGTTAGTGACTACCTTAGGTAAGAACCCAGGTTTAGTACGCAGAACTACCTTGTCTGAGTGAAAAATCAGATAAGGAGAATCACAATGTAAGGCTGATAACTCAGAGACTCTTCGAGCCGAGGAAATAGCCATTAAAAACAGAACTTTCCAAGATAACAATTTTATATCAATGGAATGAAGGGGTTCAAACGGAACACCCTGTAAAACGTTAAGAACTAAGTTTAAACTCCATGGCGGAGCAACAGCTTTAAACACAGGCTTGATCCTAGCTAAAGCCTGACAAAAGGCCTGGACGTCTGGATTTTCTGACAGACGCCTGTGTAACAAGATGGACAGAGCTGAAATCTGTCCCTTTAATGAACTAGCTGATAGACCCTTTTCTAAACCTTCTTGTAGAAAGGACAATATCCTAGCGATCCTAACCTTACTCCAAGAGTAACCTTTGGATTCGCACCAGTATAGGTATTTACGCCATATTTTATGGTAAATCCTTCTGGTAACAGGCTTCCTAGCCTGTATCAGGGTATCAATAACCGACTCAGAAAAACCACGTTTTGATAAAATCAAGCGTTCAATTTCCAAGCAGTCAGCTTCAGAGAAGTTAGATTTTGATGTTTGAATGGACCCTGTATCAGAAGGTCCTGTCTTAGAGGTAGAGACCAAGGCGGACAGGATGACATGTCCACTAGATCTGCATACCAAGTCCTGCGTGGCCATGCAGGCGCTATTAGAATCACTGATGCTCTCTCCTGTTTGATTTTGGCAATCAATCGAGGAAGCAGCGGGAAGGGTGGGAACACATAAGCCATCCCGAAGTTCCAAGGTGCTGTCAAAGCATCTATCAGAACCGCTCCCGGATCCCTGGATCTGGACCCGTAGAGAGGAAGTTTGGCGTTCTGGCGAGACGCCATGAGATCTATCTCTGGTTTGCCCCAACGTCAAAGTATTTGGGCAAAGACCTCCGGATGAAGTTCCCACTCCCCCGGATGAAAAGTCTGGCGACTCAAGAAATCCGCCTCCCAGTTCTCCACTCCCGGGATGTGGATTGCTGATAGGTGGCAAGAGTGAGACTCTGCCCAGCGAATTATCTTTGATACTTCCATCATTGCTAGGGAGCTTCTTGTCCCTCCCTGATGGTTGATGTAAGCTACAGTCGTGATGTTGTCCGACTGAAACCTGATGAACCCCCGAGTTGTTAATTGGGGCCAAGCCAGAAGGGCATTGAGAACTGCTCTCAATTCCAGGATGTTTATTGGAAGGAGACTCTCCTCCTGATTCCATAGTCCCTGAGCCTTCAGAGAATTCCAGACAGCGCCCCAACCTAGTAGGCTGGCGTCTGTTGTTACAATTGTCCATTCTGGCCTGCTGAATGGCATCCCCCTGGACAGGTGTGGCCGATAAAGCCACCATAGAAGAGAATTTCTGGTCTCTTGATTCAGATTCAGAGTAGGGGACAAATCTGAGTAATCCCCATTCCACTGACTTAGCATGCACAATTGCAGCGGTCTGAGGTGTAGGCGTGCAAAAGGTACTATGTCCATTGCCGCTACCATTAAGCCGATCACCTCCATGCATTGAGCTACTGACGGGTGTTGAATGGAATGAAGGACACGGCATGCATTTTGAAGTTTTGTTAACCTGTCTTCTGTCAGGTAAATCTTCATTTCTACAGAATCTATAAGAGTCCCCAAGAATGGAACTCTTGTGAGAGGAAAAAGAGAACTCTTCTTTTCGTTCACTTTCCATCCATGCGACCTTAGAAATGCCAGAACTAACTCTGTATGAGACTTGGCAGTTTGAAAGCTTGAAGCTTGTATTAGAATGTCGTCTAGGTACGGAGCTACCGAAATCCCTCGCGGTCTTAGTACCGCCAAAAGGGCACCCAGAACCTTTGTGAAGATTCTTGGAGCCGTAGCCAATCCGAATGGAAGAGCTACAAACTGGTAGTGCCTGTCTAAGAAGGCAAACCTTAGATACCGGTGATGATCTTTGTGAATCGGTATGTGAAGGTAAGCATCTTTTAAATCCACTGTGGTCATGTACTGACCCTTTTGGATCATGGGTAAGATTGTCCGAATAGTTTCCATTTTGAACGATGGAACTCTTAGGAATTTGTTTAGAATCTTTAAATCTAAGATTGGCCTGAAAGTTCCCTCTTTTTTGGGAACCACAAACAGGTTTGAGTAGAACCCTTGTCCTTGTTCCGACCGCGGAACCGGATGGATCACTCCCATTAATAACAGATCTTGTACACAGCGTAGAAACGCTTCTTTCTTTATCTGGTTTGTTGACAACCTTGACAGATGAAATCTCCCTCTTGGGGGAGATAATTTGAAGTCTAGAAGGTATCCCTGAGATATGATCTCTAGCGCCCAGGGATCCTGAACATCTCTTGCCCAGGCCTGGGCGAAGAGAGAAAGTCTGCCCCCCACTAGATCCGGTCCCGGATCGGGGGCTCTCGGTTCATGCTGTCTTTGGGGCAGCAGCAGGTTTCCTGGCCTGCTTGCTCTTGTTCCAGGACTGGTTAGGCTTCCAGCCTTGCCTGTAACGAGCAACAGCTCCCTCCTGTTTTGGTGCAGTGGAGGTTGATGCTGCTCCTGTTTTGAAATTCCGAAAGGGACGAAAATTAGACTGTCTAGCCTTAGCTTTGGCTTTGTCTTGAGGTAGGGCGTGGCCCTTACCTCCTGTAATGTCAGCGATAATTTCTTTCAAACCGGGCCCAAATAAAGACTGCCCCTTGAAAGGTATATTAAGTAATTTGGACTTAGAAGTAACATCAGCTGACCAGGATTTTAGCCACAGCGCCCTACGTGCCTGTATGGCGAATCCTGAGTTCTTAGCCGTAAGTTTGGTTAAATGTACTACGGCCTCCGAAATGAATGAATTAGCTAGTTTAAGGACTCTAAAGCCATATCTTGTAATGTTATCTGTAATGGCCGCCCAGATGTACTAGGCGCCATAATATCACGCACCTCCCGGGCGGGAGATGCAGGTACTGCCGCGTGAGGCGAGTTAGTCGGCATAACTCTCCCCTCGCTGTTTGGTGAAATTTGTTCAAATTGTACAGATTGACTTTTATTTAAAGTAGCATCAATACAGTTAGTACATAAATTTCTATTGGGCTCCACCTTGGCATTGGAACAAATGACACAGATATCTTCCTCTGAGTCAGACATGTTTAACACACTAGCAATAAACTTGCAACTTGGTTATAATCTTTTTTAGCAAAAACGTACTGTGCCTCAAAGAGGTACTAAACGATTAAATGACAGTTGAAATAATGAACTGAAAAATAGTTATAGCATCAAACTTTAAACAACACAACTTTTAGCAAAGGTTTGTTCCCATTAGAAAAATAACAATAATTAAATTTGACATAAAAATTACAGAGCAACGTTTTTATTCACAGTCAATATAAAATTCTCACAGCTCTGCTGAGAGAATCTACCTCCCTCTAAAGAAGTTTGAAGACCCCTGAGATCTGTCAGAGATGAACCGGATCATGCAGGAAATATAAGAGTAACTGACTGGAATTTTTTGATGCGTAGCAAAGAGCGCCAAAAACGGCCCCTCCCCCTCACACACAGCAGTGAAGAGAAACGAAACTGTCATAATTAACACCAAACAACTGCCAAGTGGAAAATAATGCCCAAATATTTATTCACTCAGTACCTCAGAAATGTAAACGATTCTACATTCCAGCAAAAACGTTTAACATGATAAATACTTATTAAAAAGATTAGTGACTTTTAACAGAGTAGTTCCGGTGAAATACCATCCCCAGAATACTGAAGTGTATACATACATGTCATTATAACGGTATGGCAGGATTTTCTCATCAATTCCATTCAGAAAATAAAAACTGCTACATACCTCAATGCAGATTCATCTGCCCGCTGTCCCCTGATCTGAAGCTTTTACCTCCCTCAGATGGCCGAGAACAGCAATATGATCTTAACTACTCCGGTTAAAATCATAGTAAAAAACTCTGGTAGATTCTTCCTCAAACTCTGCCAGAGAAGTAATAACACGCTCCGGTGCTATTGTAAAATAACAAACTTTTGATTGAAGTCATAAAAACTAAGTATAATCACCATAGTCCTCTCACACATCCTATCTAGTCGTTGGGTGCAAGAGAATGACTGGGACTGACGTAGAGGGGAGGAGCTATATGCAGCTCTGCTGGGTGAATCCTCTTGCATTTCCTGTTGGGGAGGAGTTATATCCCAGAAGTAATGATGACCCGTGGACTGATCACACATAACAGAAGAAATATGAACAAAAAAAAAAAAAGGGTAGGCAGCACTCCAACACCAATGCTTAAAGTAAAAGAAAAAAATCTTTATTACAAAATTTAAAAGCAGCACAAAAAACAGAAGGAGGAGGAGGAAAATCCTGACATGTTTCGTGCCAGATGGCACTTAAAGGGCCACTAAACCCAAAATCTTTCTTTCATGATTCAGATAGAATATACAAACTTAAACAACATTACAATTTAGTTCTATTATTTATTTTGCTTCATTTTTTAGATATCCTTAGTTGAAGAAAAAGCAATAAACATGGTGAGCCAATCACACGAGGCTTCTATGTGCAGCAACCAATCAGCAGCTACTGAGCATATCTAGATATGCTTTTCAGCAAATAATATCAAGAGAATAAAACAAATTAGATAATAGAAGTAAATTAGAAAGATGTTTAAAACTGCATTCTCTTTCTAAATCATGAAAGAAAAAATGTGGGTTTCATGTCCCTTTAATCATAGGATAACTCGACGCTTACAAAACACACCCCTAAATACAAACATGTGACCAACCAGAATCCTAGAAATCTATCACCTAAGAGACAGGTCATAAACAAAGGTATGTTTAACATATATGAGTGCTAAGTGAATAACAATGATAAAAAGTTATATAACATTCATTAATTAAAATAAAAAAACAACTGATACAAAGTTGCAAGATTAAATACAAAAATGCACTGCATCATATGTTATCGATAAATAACCTCAAATTACTTTTCATTTTGTTGTTTCTCAACACTGCCATTTTATTTAACAGTTTAGTCGAATTAACAAATTATTTAGAGGTATAGTCATTCTGTAATCAGATTTTGCTGGAGTTGTCAAAAGACAATTCATAAGATTGCAAATAAACTTATAAAAAATACTAATAATTATAATAATCCAGCAAAACCGCTACAACTATGACCACACATTATACATGGAAGATAGAGACAAAACTAACATTTATAATTGCACCTACAAGAATTAAAAAAAATGGACATATTAATATACAACCTTGATACACACTTGCATATTATTTCCAATTCATCAAAGCAATATAATATTTGATATTTAATATATGCATTTTAACTGTTGATTTTGGCGTGTTTTCACATCTTAGAATCAAGATAACACCAAAAAGTTATTATCACTATGCAAGATGTTATATTCAATAGAACCAAAATGTTCCTAGAATTTAAACAAACAAAGACACATTACCTTGATTAATTATTTGATTAATACATACCACCTCATCAAAGGATAGTATTAATTTATTCTATAAGGGACTAACAATCCCTATTGGTTCATTATAAAGTAGCTATGCAAAAAAGTTTCTTATATATAGCTACTAAAAAATATCCCACCAAATAGACATTCCTATTCAACAAAGTAACTTATGTCCTATTCTTTGTTAAGCCCTGCAGGTGCCCTAGTATTTAACTTCCAAATCCAATATAATTCTTTTTTTGAAAGAATCTTGTAGATAGTACCACCCCTGACTATACCTTTAAATAATTTGTTCATTCGACTAAACTGTTAAATAAATTGGCAGTGTTGAGAAACAACAAAATGAAAAGTAATTTGAGGTTATTTATCGATAACATATGATGCAGTGCATTTTTGTATTTAATCTTACAACTTTGTATCAGTTGTTTTTTTTTAATTTTAATTAATGAATGTTATATAACTTTTTATCATTGTTATTCACTTAGCACTCATATATGTTAAACATACCTTTGTTTATTACCTGTCTCCTAGGTGATAGATGTCTAGGATTCTGGTTGGTCACATGTTTGTATTTAGGGGTGTGTTTTGTAAGCGTCAAGTTATCCTATGATTAAGTGCCATCTGGCACGAAACATGTCAGGATTTTCCTCCTCCTCCTCCTTCTGTTTTTTGTGCTGTTTTTAAATTTTGTAATAAAGATTTTTTTCTTTTACTTTAAGCATTGGTGTTAGAGTGCTGCCTACCTTTTTTTTTTTTTTTCATTTAATTTGCTCAACCACCTTAAAAGGGACATTTGTCCTGGGGACCTACTGGGGTAGTAATCCCGCATAATTTCTGATTTCTCTGAGTTGATCTTATATCCTGAGAATGTGCTAAACTGACCAGTGATGTCTAATAAAAAGTTTGAAGCTCAGTTTTGTGTCACTGAGAAATATTAATATCATCTGCTAAAAGAGATAAGACTAGTTTATTTTTCCCGAAAGATATGCCCTCCATTTCCTGTCTGAGTTTAATCGCTAGAGGCTCAATTGAAAAATTAAAAAGCAAAGGTGAGAGCGGGCAGCCCTGTCTTGTTCCTTTCTCTAATTTAATATGTTGTGTTTATTCATTATTCACAATTAGATTAGAGATGGGATTACTATAAATAAGCCTAATGAGAGAAAATATATTCCCAAAAAAGCCAAATTTATCTAGTGCTGTAAACAGGCGATACAAGGTTATCGAGTTGAACGCTTTTTTGGTGTCCACCGCTAATAATGCTAGGTCTATTGTAGATTTTCATTTTTTTCCATTTTTTATGATCTATTTTGTTCCAGAGGTGATCTATAACTGTCAAAAACCCTGTGGATATTCTTAGTTGGCTTTTGACCTATCATGACCCCCGACTGGTCTTGATGTATTAAAGTATATAGAACTTTCTGGATTCTTTCTGCTATTATAGTCATCAATATCTTATAATCGTTATTTAATAAGGATATTGGCCGGTAAGATGTGGGGTCTTCTGTGTCTTTATGCTTCTTGAGAATAAGTGTAATTAAGGAAGCAGTAAAGTGGTTGGACTGCATTTCCCCAGTAATAAAATATGTGTTGTATAACCTGGTGTTATTTATTTACCTAGTAGTTTATAAAGTTTGGCTGGTAAATCGTCAGGTCCAGGGGCTTTTATTAGTTTCATATGGGTTATAGAACTTTGCACTTACTCCTTGGTTATAGGTTGGTTTAAACTTATAATATTTTCCTCTTCTAGTTTGGGTAACTTTATGTATTTCCAGAAATTATTTTTACTTTGCTGGTTAACCTCATTTGCTGTATATAATCAATAATCAAATATAGTCTGTCTGGGAAAAACATACTGGTAACTGGAGATTTAAATATGGTACCTATACCCACCTTAGATAGACTATCTTCTAGATAGTTAAAAGATAAACAAAAAAAAGAATCTCAACTGATACACACCTTTTGTAATAGGTTAAGATTGAAAGACATCTGGCGTATCTGGAACCCAGATGAACGTGCATTCACATGCAAATCCAAAGCCTTTAGAACCTTCTCTCATATTGATTTATTTTTAGGCCTTGGACTTAAAGGGACAGTCTAGTCAAAATTAAACTTTCATGATTCAAAAAGGGTATGCAATTTTAAACAACTTTCTAATTAACTTTTATCATTAAATTTGCTTTGTTCCCATGGGGGTATTTTTAAAAAGCTAAACCTAGGTAGGCTCAAACTGATTTCTAAACCGTTGAAAACCGCCTCTTAGCTCAGAGCATTTTGAAAGTTTTTCACAGTTATACAGTACTAGTTCATGTATGTCATATAGATAACATTGTGCTCACTCCAGTGGAGTTATTTAGGAGTCTGCACTGATAGGCTAAACTGCATGTCTATCAAAAGCACTTAGATGAGGAGGCAGTCTGCAGAGGCTTATATACAAGGTGATCACAGAGGTAAAACACATATTGATATATCTGTGTTGGTTATGCAAAACTGGGGAATGGATAATAAAGGGATTATCTATATTTTTAAACAATAAAAATTCTGGTGTAGACTGTCCCTTAAATCAGACATTAAAGATATCTGTATATCGGATCACACCATTATTTCACTAGAAATTCAGTTTACATCTAAATTTAAGCAGGAACATCTAGATTATTTTTCCCGAGATACCTATTACCAAGTGTGAACTTTAAAAATTCAATGAAAGAATTCCAATTCCATAACAGAGCCTATAGAAGTAAAAGTGATTATTTTCTGGGAGACTACAAATGCTTATATGAAAGGTGAAGTAAAAGACTATCTTTTTAAATGGAAGAATAAAATTAAAGAGAGAGAAGTGCAGCTCGCAAACCAACTTAAAAAACAGCTATAAAGCCTATATAGATAATCCCATAAAGCAGCTATGGAATAAGTACACTGAGAGTAAAAAAGAAAGATATCTATTCTTACAACAAAATTCAATACACAGAGATATGAAAGAAAGAGCCATTTATAGCGGTAACTATGGAAGATCTGCAAAATTCTTATCTAGATTAACCAAGAATAGAAACCACAAAGACAACATTATAGCAATTAAGGTAGGCAACCATAGAGTAACGTCTATCCCAGAAATGTGACCCTCCCAGAAATACCACTCCATATGCTGCCAGGGACAATCATCAGTGTCGGAGAAACTGGCCCTGCAGATCCCGCAATTTCCAGGGGGGGGGGGTGCAGGTAAGAGGGGCCCACCTGTCCAGCGTTTCAGGCCCGGAGGTCTGCATTATCAGCTGATGACCGGTAGCAGAGAAGAGAGGGAGGCCACAGAATGACCTGTGCGCACAGCACATCTTGAAAGTCCACACCTCTACATTGAGGGGGTGGGATGGTCCATGGAGTGACCTGTGTGCACAGTGCATCTTATAAGGTCCCTCTGCTGCAGGCCAGGCAGAGCGGTGTGTGTGGGGGGGGGGGGGGGGTTAGGAGCCAGGAGGTCTAGAAAAAAAATGCTCTGCACCTGAAAATCATCCAACTTGGGATCCTGACATAATCAATCCATGTGACCTAATTTCACCTTATCCCTGCAGGGATGCAGAGGAGACAGCGGCAATACAGCCTCTGCAGCCTCCACTGCTGCCAACTCTGCCCTCCTTCCTCTTATCAGAAAGACTAAATAGTTTTAAGCTGCACTTGGGGACAACATTAGGGACATTTTGTTTTTTTAGGCACCATGAGATAATGCCAGCCCACAATTGCTGCGCATTTTTAATTTAATCATTCTTGATGTTTCCACCAATGGCGGCAAAGGAGGGGGACTGCTCCTACACCCATTTAAACCAAGCTGCATGCACAGGAAATCAAGCTGTACACTAACTTAGAATGAGATGTGCATGCGCATAGCTTAGGAGGAACAGTACTCAAGGGCTGATCGCAGTGGAGACTCCTCTGTCCATGTAGTAACTCCCCTGCCAGATCTTATTGAGCATGTGCTAGAGTTCACACTGTATACATAAATTAATCTGTGATTGGCTGATGGCTGTCACATGATACAGAGGGCCAGCAAATGGAAGAAATTTATCAGAAAAAAAAATCAACTGCTCATTTGAAATTCAGAGCAAGTGATATGACATTACCTATTTACTATGCATTTGTTGATTATGCAACACCCCCTAAATACAATACACAACCTTTTATAATGTAATTACACTGTGTAATTTAGTATTACCAAGAAATAAAAAGAAGTATGTATAACTTTATTTAAAATGGTAAAACTCATATTAAGTATGTTAGTGGTTTCAGCCATTGTGCATTGTCCTGTGGTATATTATTGCAACGGAAAGTGGAGGGCTGATTAAATTTGCAGCAACTTAAGGGTTAACTTTTGCTGGGACTGCTAGGTGTGTGTAGGTGTAATAGCTGCTGTTGCAGCTAGGGGGAGAAGTGTCAGATGCTTTATTAGTGACTGCAGGCAGGAAGTATGGTCACTAACCTGTTTTTGTCTTGCAGGTTGAAACATTGGAGAGGTCTTGTTGTGCGTCCAAGACTCCAATGTGCTTTGCGGATAAACAAGAGGCTCCTGTGAGGATGAAGAAGCCACCTGTTACTAAAATGGGTATGCTGTTTCTCCTTCTCCATCGGTCCCTTCTATAATTCCTTTTCCTTTTGTTTGTGAAGATTCTACGTGGATGGCTGCAGTTCATTAGGGATGTTGGCATTAGTTTCACCCTGGCTAGGGGCTGAATATTCATAGTAAGACCAGAGTGCCATAATAGTGCTTTCAGGGACCCCCCTTCAGGACTAACAGTCTTTTGGCTGAGGAACTGTTGTTGTACTAGTGTGGGGATCCCTCAAATCTGTTTAGTGTAGGCACATGGCGTCATGTTGCCCTGTTGCGGCAGCACCGCGGTGCGACATAAAAGAGCCGGCTTAGCATAGGGAGTGAAAGAGGAGGGGGACAAGTAGATCAATACAATGCTAGTCACAGAGGCTAGCTCTCGGTGGCTCACTTCAAGATCCCTCCTGATAGCCAACCAGGCTGACGGAATCGGGGCGTCCCCATTCCTTTAGGGCGGTCGCTCCACTTACTTTGGAGTTGTAGGACAGTGGAAATCTTGCTGGCCAACGTTAAGTTATTTAAGTTAATAATAAAGAGTTATTATGGTTAAATAAATGCAACCCCTGTCCATAACTGGTGTCTGAGGCTTTATTTTGGGAATTGTGTTGCTATGAGTAATGTATATTACCTAGAGGGGGAAGGTATAGAAAGTTTTACTCTTATGTCTAAGTCTAACCTGAGCCACAAGTAGGATTTTCCTTAAATTTCATCTATATTAAATATAAATATATTTTGATTTATTTATTTAATTATTATTATTTTTTGCTAAGCTTGTTGTATGCTCTGTAACTATTTATTCACTCTGCTAAGACTATAACTATATTGGAGAAAAAGAAAGAAAAAGAAGCACTATTGTGGCACACTGAACCTATATGTAGATGAAGTGATCTGTTCAAAATGGATTAGGGGTGGACCGGAATAATGTGTTAAAACTTAACTTTTATTAAAAAATATCATATAAAAAAAAATTCATGATGGGGGTGAAAAAACACAGTACATTAAAAAACACATAACACACGAACACACAACAAATAAGAAAAAACTTTTAAACGATACATGGGGATATCCACAAGGGAACTTAGAACTAGACTTGGCGAACATATTTGCAATATTCGAAATGCCCGTAAAGATATGGAAAAAGATTAAAAAACTGACAACTGTCGCAAGACACTTTCTGGAGCATTATAATGCAAAGCCTGATTTGAGATGCTGGGTACTTCAGAAAATCAAATTAGGGATACGTGGAGGCAATATTGAGAATGAACTCTTGAAAGCCGAAACCAAATGGATCTTCTGGTTACAATGCATGTCTCCTAAAGGGATGAATGAACAAATTAACTATAGTGCTTTTTTGTAAATAAAACATATTGGTCCCTACGTGACTTCCTTTTACTGCTCTTAAGATGGGGGAAGTAAGATCAGCAGTAGTAATAATATCACAATCCATATAATGTGAATCAGCATTTTTGAAATTTAAGTCAGACTTTGGTATATGACCGAATGAGTCTTTGGTTCTATTGGTTTGTCCCCACTGGGGATGACACGCAATAAATTAATTATAACACTTATATGTGCATAATCGATATACCTTAAGAGTCATCTTTATATTTTTAATCTCCATTAATAAGGATCTATCTATAAATTAGATCTGGTGCATATATACCGGGCCGGTTACACTTAGTGTCTTTGTTAACATATTTCTCTCACAGTCTTCAATCCACAATATAATTTGTACACTTACATTAAATTAATGTGAGAATAAATGACCAATTTTTTTTTGGAGGCATATGTTACAAACCTACATGTACAGATGTTCTTACAAATAAGGTTTACAGTAAATATAAACTTCAGTGATCTGTGAACAATTTGCTCTATGGTATGATATACACAGTTTTTTTCCTTTCACTTTTGAGCATCTGGGTACATACATGATATGCTTATTTCGTTCCTGTCATTTTTAAACATGCGCTGACTGGTTAATTTGAGAATAGGCGTGTGACGATCTCTCTACGTGATAGGTGACACATCCCTTTATCCTGACCTATTATCTATAGTATCCTCCCTCGCTAGGGACGTCAAGTAATGACGCCCGATTTTCTAGATACCTGATTGGCTATGGT